>NC_133647.1:138632333-138882307 GCF_009905375.1 Apium graveolens
TTGAGTGGCATTTATGACACTTTATAATGCTCTAATAAGCTTTGGATTGGTGCATTTGTACTCAAGTTTGTAAGTGTTTTAACGTATTTTCTAGTGTTTTTGCATTTCAGGCATTATCTAGGTAATCACGTAAATTAGCATTGTTTTGGTGCTAAAATAGTGTCTATGTGGTGTTGGAATAAAAGCTCGTGAAGTCCAGCTCGAATCTGCAAGAAAAATGCAAGAAGCCAATTTTGGGCAGAAGGCCAGCGCGCCAGTACTGATGAAGCGCGCGACCACACCGAAGTTCAGGGAGCCAGCGCGGCTGCGCTGATGAAGCGCGCGGTAGCGCTGATGAAGCGCGTGGCAGCGCCGTGTCGGGATAATCAAATCCTGATTCTATTGCAATTCTATTTTCTGGACTCCTGGGCTGTTTGGACTGCTATATATTGATAACTCAATATCATTTTTTAAGAAGGAGACTTACCAGAGCACAAGGAGAAGACGACAAGAGACCTATAGCACAATTGAACAAAGGCGAAGACGATCTAGTTTATTCTTGTGAATCTTTATTTTGAGTTGTAATCTTGGATGCTCGTTTCTTATTTTGTTGAACCTATACTCTTGTTTGTACTTGGTTTTATTTATTCGTTATAAAGACTACGTTTTATATACCATGCTTTCATCGGAACCCACGGTGATGATGAGTCCGATTATGGGCTAATCGTTATCGTGGGGTTCTAGCGGATTTATTTATGAATTTCTTTAGTTAAGTTGTTCGATACCTTAGTGTGTGGTGATTTTATGATATCCTAGTATTGGTTGTGCGTATTCGTCTTATGAACGTCGCGAACTTATAAGATAGTGTGTTAATTCTTAATGAAATGAAAGTGAATTTAAGGATTTAGAACTTGCCATGCTAGCATAGGTTCATGTATTTGCTATCCATGATTCATAGGTAATTTTAACCATCTTACTTGCCCTATGTAATCTAGATAGATAACTTGTGCTTAAACCGTTATGTTGTCAAATTCTATAGACATATAGGGTCTCAATATAATTGGTGTCTATTCAACTTCTATCTCTTTTGTGGATGTCTAGTAGTATGGTACTCGCGCAGCAAAAGTTGGCGTTTATCAGTTTCGTGTTATCTGATTAGTGTCATCACCATTGCATGCTAAGGGTAAGATCAATAAGGCTATTGGATGAAGTATTTAATGAATTTAGAATCCCATGCTTGCTATAATTATTAATTCAATCAGTCTTATTCTCGTAGTTATAAATATTAGTTTAATTCTTAGTTATAAACAACCTCAATTAGTTATCGTCTTAGCATTGAATAATAACCATATATTATTGCTTAGGTGCGTAAATTAATTAGTTAACCAATACAATCTTTGTGGGAACGAACTAGAAAAGATTCTATACTACTTGCGAACTCGTATACTTGCGTGTATTATTAGCGCGTGTTTAGCGACTAACATATAACTGCATCTTTTTGGGAGGATACAGAGGTGGTTTGAGTGGTCAACTCAGATTTCTTATCCTTCTTTGTCCTTTTGACCAATGGTGACTCAGGTTCTGTATGTTCCTCACCACTCTCATTCATAACAGTAAGGGTTATCTCCTTTCTCTTCTTTTTACTCACTTCACCCTTTTGAGAGGATGAAGTTGTTTATTTCCTAGCTGGTAATGGTTGTGAAGAAGTAGGCTCCACAGGTGTAGGTTCCTGTGGTTGTGCCTGTGTTTGTGCTTCCACAGGCTCAGGAACCATTGTTGCACTAGGTTGGCTTATACTGGTTCTCATGTCTGACATAGGATAAGGATAGGTCTTAAATCTTTCAATCATGAAAGGTGTTAACTTAAGATCCACCCGTACCTCATTTTTAGTAGTAAGTGATCCAAATAGAATTTTGGACACTTGCTTACAGTTGCCAATTAATGACCTATCTACTCCTTCAAGCATATGTATGTCATTGACTTTATGGTTTTAAGCAGGCATAATAAATCTAGGAAGATCAATTTATTTACCTATTGACTCCAATTGAATGGTTAGCCTGGTGCTCAACTCCTCCAGTATGTAGTGTCCTACATTGACATGTTTGTTGTGAGCCATTGAGTAGACCAGCTTCTGGACAACACTAGATATGTTGTCAAACCCTGACTTCCTGCAAGTGAAAGCCATTATCACTGAATCAAACAGGAAGGACCATTCTCTCATCAGGTGCTTCTTGTTCATGCTTGACAGATTGATCATCTCAGAATAGTTGATGAAGTCCATGAATTCATACAGCTCATCCTGAGCTGGAGCCTCCACCAGCTTGTCAGTAGGTATTCCTAATGCCATATTGACATCATCCTCAAAGATCTCCACCTGTTGGCCCTTGATTATGCAGTTTATTACAATTGATACAGCCCGGTTCTCATGCACAATTGTCCTTGTTACTGCTGGGTTCCAAAAATCCCCTAACATATCAAAGTAAAGCACACGATTAACAATAAGAGCCCCTACAAAGTAAGTCTCAGACAAGAAATTGACAAAACATTTGAAAGTTTCAGGTGCTTGGTTTGCATCTAAGAATACAAGGAAGTTAGTCTCCTTTAGGATGAAGGGTACAATATTGTTTGCTTCCATTGTTATGAGTATGAAGTTTAGTGGGTAAGAAAAATTAGTGATAAAGGAGTTGAAACGAGAGAGAAATCGGTTTTGGATTGAAAAAGCTAGGTCACTTAGAGTTCTCAAAGGTGTAAGTATGTATATGTATTGAGATGTCTAGGTATTTATAGTAAAAGCAAATGACTTGTCGAGAAGTCAAAAATAGACGTTTGGAGTATACTTATCGAGAAGTCATTTTAAGATGAGAAAAACATATCGATAAGTCATTTTATATATTCTTGTAGAGAACTAAAAATAAGCTTATCGAGATGTCAAATAAATAGCCAGTTTGTCCACAATGGACTGAATTATTTCCAATTTTTATTTGAATAAATCAAAATAAAATCAGAATAAATTTGCCAAAAGTATTTTACCAAAATAATTTATTAAATTAAATTATTTCAGTTCTGAGTTATTTGTAAGTCTAAAAGTTATACTTGTATAGAACTCTGTGAGTTAACACTACTAGAGAACTCTACAATGACTTATCGATAAGTCATAATAAAGCTTATCGAGAAGTCACTCACGAAGTCAGTTAGACTTATCGAGAACTCAGTTCTCTATATACTGTTGATCACTTTGATTCTACCTTGTGTTAATTTTACATATCAAGAATGTAAATTAACAGCTAGACAGTTTTCTTAGAATTTGAAAAATTCCAAGCTGAATTTTCATTTTTCAAAAATAAATATGCAGAGATTTCTGAAATATTTATAATTCATATTTCAGTTAATTTCTAATGAAATCAAAGTAAGTTTGATTTACTAGAAATTAATCTGCTGCAAAACATTAGCTGAGTTCTTGCCTTAGGATGAAGAATTAAGCATTTCAATTTCACCTACAAGTCTAGTGAAAGTTGCTTCATCCAAAAGTTTAGTAAAAATGTCAGCTAATTGATTTTCTATTGGAACAAAAATGAGCTCAATGGTACCATTTGTAGCATGTTCTCTAATAAAATGATACCTTACATTAATGTGCTTTGTTCTAGAATGATTAACTGGATTAACCACTATAGATATAGCACTGGTATTGTCACACATAATTGGAATTTTGTGCAACACTAGGCCATAATCCATTAGCTGATTTCTAATCCAAAGCACTTGAGCACAACAACTTCCTGCAACTATGTATTCAGCCTCTGCTGGAAGTTGACACAGATTGTTATTTCTTACTATACCAGGATACAAGTCTTTGTCCAAGAAATTGACAGCTTCCACTAGTACTCTTTCTGTCAACCCATCATCCAGCATAATCTGTATCTGTGTATCCAACAACTTCAAAACCAATTCCCTTAGGATACCATAATCCCAAGTTTGGAGTTCCCTTCAAGTATCTGAAAATCCTCTTCACAGCCAATAAATGTGATTCTTTTGGATTGGCTTGAAATCTTGCACACACACATGTAGCAAACATGATATCTAGTCTACTTGCAGTTAAGTAAAGCAATGATCCAATCATCCCTCTATATCTTGAAATATCTACACTTTTGCCCTTTTTATCTTCATCCAACTTTGTTGTTGTAGACATAGGTGTAGATGCAGGTGAACAATCAACCATGCCAAATTTTTTCAATAAATCTTTGACATACTTAGTTTGGTTGATAAAGATGCTTTTCTTTGACTGACTTGAAGTCCAAGAAAGTAACTTAATTCCCCATCATACTCATTTCATACTCACTCTGCATAAGCCTGGAGAATCTTTGACAAAACTTTTCATTTGTAGAACTAAAAATTATATCATCCACATAAATCTGAACTAGGATCATATTATTACCATGCTTTTTGTAGAAGAGAGTCGTGTCTATGGAACCTCTAGTGAATCCATGTTTAATTAAAAATCTGATAGTGTGTCATACCAAGCTCTAGGTGCTTGTTTGAGTCCATAGAGAGCCTTAAGTAGCTTGTATACAAAATTTGGAAATTCTGGGTCTTCAAAACCAGGTGGCTGTTGCACATAAACCTCTTCTTCCAACTCACCATTAAGGAAAGCACTCTTCACATCCATGTGATATACCTTGAATTTTGAATGTGCATCAAATTCTAGGAAAATCCTTATTGCTTCAAGTCTTGCAATTGGAGAAAAAGTTTCATCATAATCAATTTCTTCCTCCTGTGAGTAGCCTTTTGCAACCATCCTTGCTTTATTTCTGGTAATAATTTCATTTTCATCCATCTTGTTCCTGAACACCCATTTTGTTCCAATAATAATTATGTTCTTTGGTGCAGGAACCAATTTCCAAACTTTATTTCCTTCAAACTGATTTAGCTCTTCTTGCATTACAGATATCCAATCAACATCAAGAAGGGCTTCAGTTTTCTTTGGCTCAACTTATGACAGAAAACATGCATGAAGGCATTCATTTGCAGTTGCACTTCTAGTCGTCACTCCAATAGTTGGATCACCAATTATTGCTTCTCTAGTGTGACTTCTATCCCACTTCCTTGTGTGAGTTTGTTGACTTGTGTTTTCTACTTCTTCTTCATTACTGGCATGACTTCCAGAATTTTCTCCTCTTTCTCCCCCTGAGTTTGTGCTGTCAAATTCAAGTGTTTGAGATGAGCTTCCATTCTCATGATTCACTTGATTATCTGACTCTTCTATAATTCTGTGATTTGTGTTGATTTCAGCTTCATCATCAGAGTCACTATCAATGTTGAGATTTTCAAACTTAAGAGCTTCAGCTTCATCTTTATCAAGGCATTCCAAGCCTGGGCACTTGTCATCATCAAAAGTAACATCTGTGCTTTCCATAATTTTCTTTTGTTCAATCACACAGACTTTGTATGCAGT
The DNA here is from genome assembly GCF_009905375.1 of Apium graveolens. Taxonomy (NCBI): domain Eukaryota; kingdom Viridiplantae; phylum Streptophyta; class Magnoliopsida; order Apiales; family Apiaceae; genus Apium; species Apium graveolens. The sequence continues at coordinate 138,637,759 of NC_133647.1, forward strand.
TCTCTCCAATAAATATCCCAAAAAAATTGCTTCTAAAACTTTAGAGTCAAATTTTCCCACTTATTCAGAGTTGTCCTCTAGCACTAGCACTTACTTCCAAACACATGAAGATGTTTCACAGTAGCCTTTCTCTTAGACAAGATTGAGCAAGGTGACTTGCCAAGATTCTTGTTAATGAGATATTTGTTCTAAGTATAACATGCAATGTTCACAGGTTCTTCCCAAAAACTAGTTGGAAATTTTGCATCTTGCAACATTGTTCTACCATCCTCTACCAGTGTTCTATTCTTCCTCTCAACTACCCCAATTTGCTAAGCAGCTGAGAATTCTTGAACAATGCACCTGTCTTTGCAGAATTCAGTTAAGGTTGCATCATGAATTCTGTTTTATTTTCACTTCTCAACATTTTCACACAATTCTGATCTTCAGCCTGCTTCTCAATCTTCTTTATGTGCTCAATTATGATGTGTGGAGATCTTTAGAATGCATAAATTCTACACATGTATATCTTGAGTAGTCATCCACCATCACAAGTGCATACCTTTTTCTTGAAATTGACTGGACATTAACTGGTCCAAATAAGTCCATGTGAATAAGCTACAAAGGTGCACTTATAGAATTCACAGTTTTACTCTTATGACTTGATCTTTTCATTTTTCCATTTTGACAAGCATCACAGACTTCATCTTGAGCAAACTCCAGACTAGGCATATCTCTTACTAACTCCTTTTTGACCAAAGTGTTAATTGCCTTGAAATTCAAGTGAGACAACTTTTTATGTCATAGCTTGCTTTGTTATACAGATGCCTTGGTTTAGAAGCAACAAATTTCATCCTTATTTGCTGAGTCCAAGTCTGCAACAAATAGGCTTCCTTTTCTTGCTCCTTTTAGAGAAACTTCACCAGTTTTCTTGCTGATAAAAGTGCATTCTTCTTTGTTGAATAAAACATTAAATCCTTTGTCAGCAAATTGGCTGACACTGAGAAGATTCACTTCAAGGCCAGCTACTAGTGCTACATCATCAATGACAATATTTTCAGAGATCAATTTATCATATCCCATTGTGAAGCCTTTGCTGTTGTCTCCAAAGGTCATAAATGGGCTAACCTTCTTCTCAAACTATGATAGCAGGGCCATATCACCTGTCATATTTCCTGAGCATCCACTGTCTATGATCACACAATGAGTTTAAGTGTGTTTAGCAACCCAAGCAGTGTTGGGCACTTTCTTCTTGTTAACAGAGTGAGCAGAATCAGAATGAGTTGTTTTAGATAAAATAGAATTAATTGACTGTTGTGCATTTTCCCATTTTTTTGTAGACCCAATTTTTGTTTTTTTGAGGTCTACTCTCAGCTTGTGGCAACTTTTCATCACTTTCAAGTTGCAAGGGATGCAATCAAATTTGTCACAGAATGAGTAGGGATCATTTGCATCAGCTTCATTGTATTTGCATGCTCCTTCTACTGGATGGCTAACAACCTTTTTACAAAGGCGAGTTAGATGATTCACAGAGCCACATATTTGGCATTGCTTCCTTGGAGCATATGCAACATGAACAAAATTGCTGCTTTTGTTTATCCCAATCTTCCCATTTCTATTTTTCTTCTTCTTTCTTGCATCTTCAGTATTTGTTTCCTTGACAGGTGTCTTGGAATCTTGGTTGACCATGGGCTTCTTTTCAGCTTTGGAAATTGGAGTTTTTTCTGCATTTTTCTTCTCATTGTCTTCATCAGCAATTTCTTGCTTTATAATCAACTATTCTTCCCTGAAATTAACTTCATGTGCCTTGAACATAGGTGAAACAACCTTTTTCAGCATAGCTGGAACATCTTCATTTTCTGTTGCTTTTCCTTTGTCACCTATATCTTTCTTCTTATTGTTCAAGGCATCATAATTAAGATCAATAGCTATATTAGCACATGTCTTGTTTTTCTCATGGTATTGTCCAACCAACTCAGATGCATTTCTGAAAGATTTCAACTTGACTTCATTCTTTTCCAGATTTTCCCTCAACACAGCTGAATTGAATTAAGTTTTTGGTTTCCAATTATTACTGTTGGAAGATTGTCCCTTGCCTCTGAAAAACCTTGGCTTCTTGACTCTAATATCTGAAAATTTTCTAGCCAAGTAGGCCATGGACTGATTGTAACACCCCCAGATCCGGGGTCAGGGATCTGGGTCGTCACGGTCTTTCTTTCCACAATATCACTTCACTTAATTAATAATAAATAACCCTATGCTGTGACCCCACACTAACACACACCACAACCCGTTATAGTCTCAGAGATGAAATTGAAATAAGTACAAGTCCTTGAATCCATAATTAAAAGTTATTACAACCCAAAATGATTACTTGATAAATTTACAGTTAATTGCCATTATCTGCCATAAGTTATAATTATACATAATTGATTCTCAAAAGTAGAATGCCTGATCTATCAATAGATCTACCTCTGCAGCTATAGCAGCTACAACATCAACGGGAAGACGCGGGACGCTTCCCACGCGCTTGCGCTGGGTCTGCTAGAGTCTGGCCATCTTTCCTAATTGTTGTTGTGTGATGAAGAAATAAAGCAAGAGTGAGCCTTACAGCTCGCAAGATAATATGTAGTGATAACAATAATACAAGTATCTAAATGGATACTTACTAAAATCTTTTATCATGCGTAAGGTAATTACTTACTGGATATAAGTTTTAAAAGAAGATGAAGTCACCAATTACTTCACTATACTTATACCATTTTTAGAAATCTACTTGAACTACTGTTCAAAGTATAATAAGATTCACAAGGTCATCCCCTAGATGAGGCCACAAATAAAACTTGAAAATATTTGATCTTTGAAATATTTTGAAAAGAAATGAAGTTACGAGATACTTCATTCAATGGATACACCAATAAAATTGTTTGACCCTGTCAATGCGTCGGCAACCACCCATTAGTAGCCTTTCGATCGAAATGCTACGGGTAGTGTTGCAGAATTATCCAAATGGATGATGAACTCATTACGGGAGTTTGCCGCGCCAGGAAGACCACTTACGATGATCAGTCGTAGTAGTACAACCCCACCATTTTCTACATATAGAGGAGAACCTGTCGGATTTACTTGTCAACCGAACACTGAACTCCTAAGGAATGGACCGCCTTAGCGGAACTTCCAGGCCATTTGGGCCAATATAATAATACGGCTGGGCCGGCGCTACTCGGCCACTTACGCCACTCCTAGTTCAGATGAAATCCATGACTCTGAAATGTAAAGCTCGTCCCCACTTTCCCCAAGTAGAAACTTGTTGATACGGCTCCACCAAGAAGTCGTATCTAGTTGGAAAGGAAAACTCTCCGATATTTCCCAGGCGATGCCTGTTAATGGATTAACTTGTTCCAAGAATTTTACTTCCCGAGTATTGGGTAAGTAATCAAAACTCTTTTATCAAGACAGCAACCTTGTTGCGAATATAAAACACACCACAGAGCCGGATCCCTCAGGTTTTGAGCGAGTATTTAAATCCCCTTCGAAAGGAGGATCTTAAATATAAAAATGAGTTTTGGGATCCGCTCTAACTTTTAAAAATCATTTTAAAGACTCGAAAACACTTTAAAGAGTGTTTGGAATAATGCTGACTTAATAAACTAAATCAGTCTCAATAAAAAGAAATATCTGGATATTATTTAAATAATATTTCCATAAAGAATAATCTTTATAAAAATAATTGAAGTAGAAGTTTTAAAACTCTTACTTGAATGAAAATTTAATAATCAAGGATATACTTATACAAAAGTACTATCTTTATTTGAATAATCAAAAATAAGTTTGATTATCGAAACATTATTCTTTAATAAATTAAAGAATATTATTAAATAATAAGCGGAGTCATAATACCTCGAATGAATATTATAAATAATATTCATTAAATAAAATAACGGAGTCATACATCCTCAAATGAATATTCAAGTAATATTCAATAAAAAATATAAAGGAGTCATAAGTCCTCGAATGAATATTCAAGATAATATTCAATAAATAATATAAAGGAGTCATAAGTCCTCGAATGAATATTCAAGATAATATTCATTAATAAAATAAAGTTATCGAATAACCTTATTCGATTAATAGTTTTGAAAACTATAACCATATATATATATAAATATATATATATAAAATCTACTCGGGATCCTCGACTCCCGGTTTTAGAAAATGTTTTCACCTTTGGGTCCCTATACTAAGGGTATATGCAAATTACCGCTATTCTCTAGCATAAGTATTATCAACTGAACCAACAGATATATATGGCAAGAATACGAAACAGGCATGCATATGTACCATATCACATGCTACAATATATCGCAAGAATTTGCTAATTTAACCAACATGCATCTATCACAAGATAATGCATATACATATATACATCACAACAACAGTATAACGGGTAGAAAACTTGCCTGAGCGACTGGGGGTGATAAAAGGCTCGGGACGAGTTTGGTAACCTATAAACAACAAGTAAGTTGGAATTAAACCAAAGTCACTTGTAAATCTATACTTTAACCAACTTAGACTTTAACGCTTGTTTTGCGCTTACTGATTCTCTTAAGTCACTCGAGTACCCTCGGCTCCACCATTTTTAATGATTTAACCATTACGAGTTTTAAGGCGATTCCTTCGCGAGTGTCTTACCAAACGGACTACATATCAAAACGAAGCTCGTAACATGAGCTATCTAAACATGGCAATGGTCAACATCTAGCAGGGGGTTCTCGGGTCCTAATGTTATGAACAAAAGCAGTCTAAAGTAAATCGGATATCACGACGGCTATGTTTACGCGATTTCCCAATTTTAAACCATTCAAAAACCATCACAATTCAACCTCAATCCATTCATACAACCAAAGTCCATCCTTATCACATCATAACAGCCCCAATAAATTCAATATTAACATTTATACTTATGCTTAAGCTTGAATTTAACTATACTTAAGTTCTTTTAACCAAAACAACAAGATTCACCATTCCATTTCACTACCACTCCAACCCAAACTCTAAACCACAAGCATTAAGCTACTATATCACCATAACAATCAAAATCATCTTATTATACAAAGTAATCTAGGGTTTGGAGATGATATACCTTCCTTGAAATGGTGAGAGTAGCTAAGAAGCCTTAAGAAGCCTTGAGAAGTCTTAGGGATGCTTGGATCTTAAAGGAAAACAAGAAAAATTCAAGTTAAAAACTTTGAAATCACTATTCATTGTCTTCTTCATTGATTTATTGAAGAAGATTGAGAATGAATGGGGTGCTTAAACTCATAATATAGCCATATCTATGCATAAGGATGACTAGGGAATTATCTTACCAATTTAGGAAGCTTGGATCTTGGATTTTGAAAATTTTTCCCTTTGAAATGCTAAAAAGCCGAGAGCAAGTTCTTGGTGAAGAGAAATAGATTTTTGTTTTGGTGAAAAATGATTTGTTTTGGCTTGGTTGATTTGGTTTTGTTTTTGTTTTAGTTAATTACCTATTTAACCTTGGACTTTGTGTGGTTAATAACCATCCACATCTCCTTCCTCCTTATGCCATGCTTGTGTCATGCTATGATGTCATCTTTCCCTCCTTGTCCTCTTCTCATTGGTTGGGTGACATCATCCTCTCTAATCCCTTTGATTAATTCCCTAATTGTTTGCCTAATGACCGCTGATCTGTTATACGGTTCACTTAACTTTCATTTTCATTTATCGTTTGAGGGATCATACCCGGGATCTTATTACTTAGGTTCCCTTAACCTTTCTCAATATATTATATTCCTTTTATGATCCTCTCTTATAATCCTTTAATTTAAATCCTTTTTTCTGTTACCTTATACTCAATTCTTTCCGTATCTATTGGATTTCCGGGAAAAATCAAAGTGTTCGGAATTGGATTCTGATGATCTTTACATACACTTATATACCATGTAGAGTACTAATAAAATCTCAGAATATCCATAACAGAACCCCTATATAGTGTGGCATGAAAAGTTTTCTCATTCGGCTAAAACACTATTCATAAGGGTTACAAAAAGTTGAAAATTTTGGGGGTTATTACAGTCTTCCCTCCTTAAAAGGATTCCGTCCCGGAATCAAATAGAAAATAAATGGGGGTACTTTTCTAGCATTGCGCTCTCTAGTTCCCAAGTTGATTCTTCCACATTATGATTCTGCCATAGTACTCTGACTAGCTTGATCACTTTGTTCCGAAGCACCTGCTCCTTCTTATCTATAATCCTTACTGGCTTCTCCACATAAGTCAGATCTGGTTGCTTATCCACCTGCTCGTACTCCACTATGTGTCTGGCATCCCGATGATACTTCCTTAGCATTGACACATGGAACACATTATGAACTTGTTGCAAGTTAGGGGGTAAGGCTAGCTCGTAAGCTAACTTTCCAATCCGTCTTAATATCTCAAAAGGTTCAATGTATCTTGGGCTTAGTTTTCCTTTCTTTCCGAACCTCATTAATCCCTTCCAAGGGGATACCTTTAGCAGTACTAAGTCCCCGACTTCATATTCCTTGTCCGTTCGGGCTAGGTCTGCATATTTCTTCTGTCTGTCTTGGGTTGCTACAAACCGTCCTCTGATAAGATTCACTATGTCTTTGGTCCTTTGGACCACTTCGGGTCCGAACATCTTCCGCTCCCCTACTTCATCCCAGTATAAGGGAGATCGACACCTTCTTCCGTACAGGGCCTCATAAGGCGGCATTTCGATGCTAGCATGAAAGCTATTGTTATAAGAAAACTCGATCAACGGCAAGTGATCATCCCAACTTCCTTTAAAGTCTATTGCATAGACTCTCAACATATCCTCTAGTGTCTGGATGGTCCTTTCACTCTGCCCATCCGTCTGGGGATGGTACGCGGTACTCATATTTAACTTGGTCCCCACACATTCTTGAAAGCTCCTCCAAAATCTGGAGTTGAACCTGGGGTCTCGGTCTGAGACAATGGACGCTGAGACTCCATGTCGCATCACTATTTCCTTAAGGTAAATGTCCACCAGTCTATCGACTGTGTATCTCTCATTGATAGGAATGAAATGGGCTGACTTTGTCAGTCGGTCAATAATTACCCATATGGCGTCATGATTGGCTTTCGTCCTTGGCAAGCCTACAACAAAATCCATCGCTATCTGTTCCCATTTCCACTCGGGAATCTCCAGGGGTCGTAAAAGTCCACTGGGTCTCTGGTGCTCTGCCTTTACCCTTTGGCAAGTCAAACATTTGTTTACCCATTCTGCTACGTCCCTCTTCATGTTGGGCCATCAGTAATATTCCTTCAAATCCCTATACATCTTGGTACTTCCCGGGTGAATGGAATACCTTGAACTATGGCTTTCATCCAAAATCTCATCTTTAAGCTCTTGAACGTTCGGAACCCAAATCCGGTAAGAGTACCTCATTATCCCTTTATCATCTTTCTCAGTATGGATCTCCTCTCCAGTCATTGACTTTCTGCCTTCATTCATTATTTTCTCTTGGCACAATCGGATCTTTTCCAATAACTCTGGCTGCATTGAGATCTCAAAAAGCTTTTCAGTTCCGGTTCCGGTTACCTTTACTTCTATTTCCATTCTCTCAAAATCCCTTATCAATTCTTCCGAAGTCGTTATCATTCTGAGTCTTTCCTTTCTACTAAGGGCGTCAGCCACCACATTGGCTTTCCCCGGATGATAGAGAATCTCACAATCATAGTCCTTGATTAGTTCTAACCATCTCCTCTGGCGCATGTTGAGCTCTTTCTGCGTAAATATGTACTTGAGGCTCTTATGGTCTGTGAAAATCTCGCACTTCTCTCCATACAAGTAGTGCCTCTAAATTTTTAAGGCAAATACTATTGCCGTGAGCTCAAGGTCATGAGTAGGATATCTAATCTCGTATTCCTTCAGTTGTCTCGATGCATACGCAATCACTTTATTGTGCTGCATAAGCACACACCCTAATCCTTTGTGCGACGCATCACTATATATCACAAAATCTCCTTTTCCGTCCGGCAATGCCAACACCGGGGCCGTTACCAACCTTTTCTTTAATTCCTGAAAACTGTTCTCGCATTTCTCCGTCCATTCAAACTTCTCTGCCTTACGAGTAAGTCGTGTCAAAGGGGCTGCGATCTTTGCAAAATCCTGTACAAATCTACGATAGTAGCCGGCCAATCCTATGAAACTCCTTACCTCTGTGGGTGTGGTTGGCCTTTCCCAATTTGAGACCGCCTCTATCTTGGAGGGGTCGACCAATACTCCTTCTTTATTGATCACATGTCCTAAAAACTGTACTTCATTCCGCCAGAATTCACACTTCGAGAATTTGGCATATAACTGTTCCTCTCTGAGTATTCCTAGAGCTATCCTCAAATGCTCTGCATGTTCTGCCTCAGTCCTGGAGTAGATCAAAATATCATCGATAAAAACTATCACACACTTGTCCAAGTACTTCTTAAATACTCTATTCATTAAATCCATGAAAGCCGTTGGGGCGTTGGTTAATCCAAAGGACATTACCAAGAACTCATAATGCCCATACCTGGTACGGAACGCTGTCTTGGAAATATCTTCGGGTTTAATCTTTAGTTGGTGATATCCAGTTCTCAGGTCGATCTTGGAAAAATAAACAGCATCATTTAGCCGGTCGAACAGATCGTCTATTCTAGGTAATGGGTACCTGTTCTTTATGGTTAGCTTGTTCAACTCTCGATAGTCGATGCACAGCGTCATGCTCCCATCTTTCTTCTTAACAAATAAAACTGGTGCTCCCCACGGAGACACACTGGGTCTTATCATACCCTTATCCAAGAGTTCCTGCAATTGGATAGCTAATTCCTTCATTTCTAACGGGGCTAACCGGTAAGGTGCTTTTGAAACTGGCGTCGTCCCTGGGGCCAACTCAATAGCAAATTCAATCACTCTATCGGGTGGTAATCCCGGAAGGTCTTGTGGGAATACATCTTCAAATTTGTTGACTACCGGTATATCTTGTAAGTTGGGCACCTCCTTCTGCGTGTCTACCACATAGGCTAGGTAGGCCTCATTTCCTTTTCGTAGCATCCTTCTGGCCTGGGCCATAGTCAAAAATTTCTGCGTTTGCCTCTTTCCTCTAAATATAACTTCTTTCTTTCCTGGGATATTTAACTTAACTTTCTTCCCTTTACAGTCTATCTGAGCATCATTGCTAGATAGCCAGTCCATTCCCAAAATTACATCAAACTCCCCTAATTTAAAAGGAATCAGATCAACACTAAAAGATTGCTCCCCTATGCCTATCTCACAGGCTGGGTGAATCTGGTTAACAGGAATAATTTCATGATTGGCTATTTCTACTTGTAAGGGTTCTATCAAGGGTTCAGCTTTAAGTCTTAATTTAGGCGCAAAGTCCCTTGATATAAAAGATTTAGTTGCTCCTGAATCAAATAAAATGTTTGCACTGACTGAATTTAGAGAAAGGGTACCTGCTATCACATCTGAGTCTTTCATAGCATCCTGGACTGTCATGTTGAAAGTCCTTGCAGTAGGTGGCTTATTGGAGGCAGCCCTGCTGGCTCCTGAAGCTGCTGGTTTGTTCATTGGGCATTCCCTCTTCCAATGACCCGGGCGTCCACACTGATGACAATTGGTGGTTGGAATGACGGCAGGGGCTGACGAAGGGCATTTGTGAGAATAGTGGCCCACTTGCCCACACTTAAAGCAGGTTACTGGCTTTCCCTTACATTCCCCAGAATGCATTCTTCCACAAGTGTTACAGGTTGGCAACGGGGGTCGAGACTGGTTGGAATAGGACATTCTTGACTTCTGGCCGCTCTGGCTCACATTCATGCTCATTGGCCGCTTAAACCCAGTGTTCCTTCCCGGTAGGGACACTGCTCCTTGATTAAATCTAGTTGGGAAGCTCCTTCCTGCGGAACCTCCACCCATGCTCATACTTTTCCTCTTTATTCCCTTCTTCTCCCTTTCCTTCTGCATCTGTTCACTTCCGGCTTCTACAATCGTTGCCTTTTGCACCAGAGTGGCATAATCCGTAAGCTCAAGGATTGCCACCCTATTCTGAATCCACGGTTTCAGTCCCTGCTGAAACCTCCTAGCTTTCTTTTCCTCGGTGCTCACAAATTCCGGCATAAACCTTGATAACTCAGTAAATTTCGCTTCGTAACAAGTTATTCTGCTTTAGCTCCAAGAACTTGAGCTCCATCTGGTTTTCCATAAACCTCGGAAAATACTTTCCCAGAAATAACTGACTGAACCTCTCCCAGGTTATGATAGCATCTGTCTCCATATTTTTCTTGGCCTCCCACCAGTAGTTAGCCTCTCCTTTCAGAAGGTAGGTAGCAAATACAGTCTTCTGTGCCTCATCGGTACTCAGAATCTCAAAGGATTTCTCCATTTCCTTTAACCATGCCCTTGCCTCAACTGGGTCGGCTGATCCGTGGAACTCAGGGGGCTTAAGGGACTTAAAAGCCCTGAAAGAGTTTGCCACAGCATTGTTATTTCCTTGAGGGGGTGGGTTGGGTTGACGTTCCAAATTCTGCCTTAGGAGTTGCATGAACTGGCCCATGGGATCCATGTCTGGGTTTGGTACTGGTTGCTCAACCTCAGTTTCTCCTTCTTCAGCCTCTATCTCAAATCCCTCAACATCATATGTTTCCTCTTCCTCTTCATACAGGGAGTCATCCTGTTCCACATAATCCTCATCTTCCTCTTCACTGTGTTCCTGGTTTCTATTGTCCTGATTATGGCTTCCCTGGTCCTCAGATCCAGGGTTCGCCCTAGTTCCAATCTTTCTTGGCGGCATGATTCTGATAAAAAAAATATTATTGGGAAATTCAACGTTAGGTCACAATCATATACAACATTGTGCCTTGCACAGCTCTTATAATGGGGAGAACGTATCTCGCAATTCTATTACATTATGACAGTTCTAATACGAAGTGCAGTAATAATAATGATAAAAACAGTGATCTCGTCACTAAGGAACTGAACCGAAAGGAAACAAATATATACATAATGCGAGAAATACATAGTTTGATCTGGTCAAAAGTACAACAGTGCTACAGCCATCTGTCCCATAAGTGATACACAAGAGTCTATCTGTCTAGTCAGAAAAAGGGATGCTATATACAAGTCAACTATCCCGGAAAATTGGCTCTTACTAAGGCCTCGGCTAACTAGACAACTAGACTATTCCATCGTCAATCCTGAATCACACACCGGAGCGGGTCAGCTCCCATACCCTTTCCATCGCACGACGGAAGATATAGTCGGCCTGCCGCCTGGAGATCCTACCATGCCTGTCCCCCTGGAGAGATCTGAGTCTCGCTCGGGATGTGAGCTCTATCCCCGTAAGCTCCCTCCTCAAGGATCGGGGTATAGAAGCCCTATTCTCATAAGCTCGGGTACGCCTACCCTCCCTCTCCGCATCCAACTCCCTCCTGGCCTCATCCAGTCGGGCCTCAGCAACAGCCACTCGAGTCCTCAGTACATCCTGAATATAGCCGTGGGCTAACGAAGACTGCCTGTGGGCAGGGTCAAGAGGTGGTGAATCCGGAGCCGCTAGGGGTGCCTCCTCAGTCTGCCTAGGCTCGGAAGTATGGGTCTCTGAGCTGTCATCATAGGGGATCCAAGATAGTGGTGGAGGGGTAGGAGCTCTGACCACCGGAATTGTGGGTAAAGGGGTACCAGCATACACTACCATAGGTCCGACACGCTCCTCAACTACTGGGACCTCATCCGGGTCCTCCTCATCTGGAATAGCAATGACCTCTGTCTCTGACTCCTCTGAGGGGTCCTCCTCATCTGAAATAGCAATGACCTCCGTCTCTGACTCCTCTGAGGGGTCCTCCTCATCCTCCTCTATCTCAGGCTCCTCCTGATCCTCAACATCTAGCAGTGCCTCATCATGCTCACGCTCGAACATCTTAGGGTCCTCTATCTCAGGCGCCTACAAATTAAACGAGCTAAGTTACTATCATGATACTTATAAGGGTTCCCGTAAGGGTTTTAACTGTCAGCACTACTTTAAGTAGTCCGACCATGAACTTGGCAAAAGTTCTTATTATCTTTGTGAATTTTTTATTATATCTTCGCATCATCTCTAACGCTTAGCTCTGATACCATATCTGTAACACCCCCAGATCCGGGGTCAGGGATCCGGGTCGTCACGGTCTTTCTTTCCACAATATCACTTCACTTAATTAATAATAAATAACCCTATGCTGTGACCCCACACTAACACACACCACAACCCGTTATAGTCTCAGAGATTAAATTGAAATAAGTACAAGTCCTTGAATCCACAATTAAAAGTTATTACAACCCAAAATGATTACTTGATAAATTTACAGTTAATTGCCATTATCTGCCATAAGTTATAATTATACATAATTGATTCTCAAAAGTAGAATGCCTGATCTATCAATAGATCTACCTCTGCAGCTATAGCAGCTACAACATCAACGGGAAGACGTGGGACGCTTCCCACGCGCTTGCGCTGGGTCTGCTGGAGTCTGGCCATCTTTCCTAACTGTTGTTGTGTGATGAAGAAATAAAGCAAGAGTGAGTCTTACAGCTCGCAAGATAATATGTAGTGATAACAATAATACAAGTATCTAAATGGATACTTACTAGAATCTTTTATCATGAGTAAGGTAATTACTTACTGGATATAAGTTTTAAAAGAAGATGAAGTCACCAATTACTTCACTATACTTATACCATTTTTAGAAATCTACTTGAACTACTACTGTTCAAAGTATAATAAGATTCACGAGGTCATCCCCTAGATGAGACCACAAATAAAACTTGAAAATATTTGATCTTTGAAATATTTTGAAAAGAAATGAAGTTACGAGATACTTCATTCAATGGATACACCAATAAAACTGTTTGACCCTGTCAATGCTTCAGCAACCACCCATTAGTAGCCTTTTGATCGAAATGATACGGGTAGTGTTGCAGAATTATCCAAATGGATGATGAACTCATTACGGGAGTTTGCCGGGCCAGGAAGACCACTTACGATGATCAGTCGTAGTAGTACAACCCCACCATTTTCTACATGTAGAGGAGAACCTGTCAGATTTACTTTTCAACCGAACACTGAACTCCTAAGGAATGGACCGCCTTAGCGGAACTTCCAGGCCATTTGGGCCAATATAATAATACGGCTGGGCCGGCGCTACTCGGCCACTTATGCCACTCCTAGTTCAGATGAAATCCATGACTCTGAAACGTAAAGCTCGTCCCCACTTTCCCCAAGTAGAAACTTGTTGATACGGCTCCACCAAGAAGTCGTATCTAGTTGGAAAGGAAAACTCACCGATATTTCCCAGGCGATGCCTGTTAATGGATTAACTTGTTCCAAGAATTTTACTTCCCGAGTATTGGGTAAGTAATCAAAACTCTTTTATCAAGACAGCAACCTTGTTGCGAATATAAAACACACCACAGAGCCGGATCCCTCAGGTTTTGAGCGAGTATTTAAATCCCCTTCGAAAGGAGGATCTTAAATATAAAAATGAGTTTTGGGATCCGCTCTAACTTTTAAAAATCATTTTAAAGACTCGAAAACACTTTAAAGAGTGTTTGGAATAATGCTGATTTAATAAAGTAAATCAGTCTCAATAAAAAGAAATATCTGGATATTATTTAAACAATATTTCCATAAAGAATAATCTTTATAAAAATAATTGAAGTAGAAGTTTTAAAACTCTTACTTGAATGAAAATTTAATAATCAAGGATATACTTATACAAAAGTACTATCTTTATTTGAATAATCAAAAATAAGTTTGATTATCGAAACATTATTCTTTAATAAATTAAAGAATATTATTAAATAATAAGCGGAGTCATAATACCTCGAATGAATATTATAAATAATATTCATTAAATAAAATAACGGAGTCATACATCCTCAAATGAATATTCAAGTAATATTCAATAAAAAATATAAAGGAGTCATAAGTCCTCGAATGAATATTCAAGATAATATTCAATAAATAATATAAAGGAGTCATAAGTCCTCGAATGAATATTCAAGATAATATTCATTAATAAAATAAAGTTATCGAATAACCTTATTCGATTAATAGTTTTGAAAACTATAACCATATATATATATAAATATATATATATAAAATCTACTCGGGATCCTCGACTCCCGGTTTTAGAAAATGTTTTCACCTTTGGGTCCCTATACTAAGGGTATATGCAAATTACCGCTATTCTCTAGCATAGGTATTATCAACTGAACCAACAGATATATATGGCAAGAATACGAAACAGGCATGCATATGTACCATATCACATGCTACAATATATCGCAAGAATTTGCTAATTTAACCAACATGCATCTATCACAAGATAATGCATATACATATATACATCACAACAACAGTATAACGGGTAGAAAACTTGCCTGAGCGACTGGGGGTGATAAAAGGCTCGGAACGAGTCTGGTAACCTATAAACAACAAGTAAGTTGGAATTAAACCAAAATCACTTGTAAATCTATACTTTAACCAACTTAGACTCTAACGCTTGTTTTGCGCTTACTGATTCTCTTAAGTCACTCGAGTACCCTCGGCTCCACCATTTTTAATAATTTAACCATTATGAGTTTTAAGGAGATTCCTTCGCGAGTGTCTTACCAACTGCCTAACACTCTTACCATAATTGTTTCATACATTAATTAACCTTTTTGGTCTTTAACCTATGTTTCAAAGTAAGGCGAGGGGAAATGTTTTTTTCGCGAAACGCCGTTACTTAAAACGGTCGTTTCTCCTAAAACGTATATCGGAATCAAACGAACTACATTTCAAAACGAAGCTCGTAACATGAGCTATCTAAACATGGCAATGGTCAACATCTAGCAGGGGGTTCTTGGGTCCTAATGTTATGAACAAAAGCAGTCTAAAGTAAATCGGACATTACGACGGCTATCTTTACGCGATTTCCCAATTTTAAACCATTCAAAAACCATCACAATTCAACCTCAATCCATTCATACAACCAAAGTCCATCCTTATCACATCATAAAAGCCCCAATCAATTCAATATTAACATTTATACTTATGCTTAAGCTTGAATTTAACTATACTTAAGTTCTTTTAACCAAAACAACAAGATTCACCATTCCATTTCACTACCACTCCAACCCAAACTCTAAACCACAAGCATTAAGCTACTATATCACCATAACAATCAAAATCATCTTATTATACAAAGGAATCTAGGGTTTGGAGATGATATACCTTCCTTGAAATGGTGGGAGTAGCTAGGAAGCCTTAAGAAGCCTTGAGAAGTCTTAGGGATGCTTGGATCTTAAAGGAAAACAAGAAAAATTCAAGTTAAAAACTTTGAAATCACTATTCATTGTCTTCTTCATTGATTTATTGAAGAAGATTGAGAATGAATGGGGTGCTTAAACTCATAATATAGCCATATCTATGCATAAGGATGACTAGGGAATTATCTTACCAATTTAGGAAGCTTGGATCTTGGATTTTGAAAATTTTTCCCTTTGAAATGCTAAAAAGCCGAGAGCAAGTTCTTGGTGAAGAGAAATAGATTTTTGTTTTGGTGAAAAATGATTTGTTTTGGCTTGGTTGATTTGGTTTTTTTTTTGTTTTAGTTAATTACCTATTTAACCTTGGACTTTGTGTGGTTAATAACCATCCACATCTCCTTTCTCCTTATGTCATGCTTGTGTCATGCTATGATGTCATCTTTCCCTCCTTGTCCTCTTCTCATTGGTTGGGTGACATCATCCTCTCTAATCCCTTTGATTAATTCCCTAATTGTTTGCCTAATGACCGCTGATCTGTTATACGGTTCGCTTAACTTTCGTTTTCGTTTATCGTTTGAGGGATCATACCCGGGATCTTAATACTTAGGTTCCCTTAACCTTTCTCAATATATTATATTCCTTTTATGATCCTCTCTTATAATCCTTTAATTTAAATCCTTTTTCCTGTTACCTTATACTCAATTCTTTCCGTATCTAATGGATTTCCGGGAAAAATCAAAGTGTTCGGAATTGGATTCTGATGATCTTTACATACACTTATATACCATGTAGAGACTAATAAAATCTCAGAATATCCATAACAGAACCCTTATATATAGTGTGGCATGAAAAGTTTTCTCATTCAGCTAAAACACTATTCATAAGGGTTACAAAAAGTTGAAAATTTTGGGGGTTATTACACTGATCCATTTCATCTAATTCATCCAAGGTGTAATATTCATCTTCCTCCAGTTCCAACACACCTTGCTTCTGAGGTCCTTTGTTCTTCTGTTCTATAGTTTGACTAACTGGAACTTGATCATCTTTCTCATCTTCACTTTCTTCTCTGTCTTTTACAATTAAAGCACTTAAGCCATCAACAACATGTCCATGATGTGCTTTCAATGACTTCTTTTGCATCATTTCAAGTTCATAAGTCTTCAAGATTCCATATAGAACTTCCAAAGTTATTTTGCTCAAATCTCTTCCTTCTCTAATAACTGGAATTTTTTGTTCAAGATGGTCTGGAAGAGCTAGCAAGAACTTTAGGTTAACCTCCTCAGCTTCATAATATTTATCATGTAGCTGCAAGTCATTTATCAATTTATTAAACCTTTCAAAAACTTTAGTAATTCCTTCTTTAGGTTTAACCATAAACCCCTCATATTGAGAGACCATAATCCTCCTTTGGTTTGATCTAACCTCCTCTGTTCCTTCACACAAGATCTTAATTTTCTCCCAGATTTGCTTAGCTGTGTCACAGTTGACAATGTTATTGTACATTACATTGTCAAGTGACTCTATTAAGATCAGCTGCAAGCCACTGTCTAGGGAGACTTTCTCTTTCTCAGACTCTGTGTACTCTGAAGGATCTTTAGGAGCATAATGTGCTGGAATAACCATGTCTCCATCTGTAGATTCCTCAACTCTCACCATGGGAGTGAAATGACCATTTTTGAGGATCTGAATGTATAGTGGATTGGTCATCCTGATAAACAACAGCATTTTCTTTTTCCATAGTGTAGAGTTAGATCTGTCAAAGGTGGGGATTTTGATGCTGCTAAGTTTCTATATATTCATTCTTCCAAGATCATTAATCTGTTTAATTTCAGATTTTTCTCTGATACCACTTGTTAAATAATGAATCACACACAGAGGGGGGGGGGGTGAATATGTTTTAGTGTTTTTCTGCTTTTCTTGAATTGTTTAAGGTGGTGAACAAAGTAAATTAAATTTTGTAGTTAAATGTGTTAATACTGAAATTAAACAAGCAAGAACAGTGCACACAAATCTTTCAAAACTCACTTAATTTTATATTAAAATTAAAAATGATTTACTACAAAATTTCTAGGCTCTTTGTTGATAAAGAATTTAGCTTCTTCCTTGAGAGAATACAAGATTTTTCTAATCTAAATTGTTACTGCTGAAACAAAGCAACCGGTGTTTACTTTATAGAACAGTAAACACTGGTTATTACACTAAACCCTATTTTTGGAAATCAAATCTTTCTATTCCTGGCTTAGTGTATCTTTGTTAATCTTGCACGCATGTGACTTTACTCTGTCAGTTAATCTTGGCCTTTGATCTTGTACTCTTCAAGCTGCTTTTTGTAGACTTGTCAATCCAACTGATTGGATTATTTGTTAATTTTTAATCTTGGATATTGAACTGATCTGCACTTTGTACTTTGAGTTTTACCTCGAGATCTCCAGTTTGGTATATAGAGAACTTGACATATCGATAAGTATAATGGCTTATCAGATCTCTCATTGCTCTATAGTTGTTTTGACTTGTAAAGGTCTTTGAGTTCTCTATAAGAGAAATTAGCTTGTCGAGATCTCTCATCTTCTTGTCTTCACTTTGGCTTATCGATATCTCTGAGTTCTCTAGTGACCAATTGACTTTTTGATAACTCAGAGTTCTCTAGTGATATCTTGAGTTACCGATATCTCATAGTTCTCTAGTGATATTTTGACTTGTCGATATCTCAGAGTTCTCTAGTGAGGAAATGACTTGTCGATATCTCCAATCTTCATGTCTTCAATTTGGCTTGTCGATATCTCTGAGTTTCCTAATAGCTTTCCTGACTTCTCTTTAAGTCATTCTGGATTTCTCGATTGACTTCTCTATAATAATAAATCTGTAACTTGTAGAGATCTTGACTTAGAACATTTTTCTTAAAACAGATTTATTCAACTCCAAGCTTCTTCATAATTCTTCTGAGGCATGATTTTCTTGATCTTCTTCCATATAGAATTCTTAGACTTGATACTGTTTACAGAAAAAGACTCAAGTCTGTTCTTTGACATTTCTACAGACTTTAAATATTATAGTACAAAATGCAAACTAAGATTACAATACAACTTACTTAGGGTTGTCAATTTGACTTAGTCGTGTTATAGTACATGCATGTCTTGCACAAAAAAATGTATTTGAAATTATAATGCTTTAAAAATTGAATAAAAACGCTGCATCAAAACTTTTATTTTCAAAAAGAATTTTTTGAAAAAAGTAATTTTAACTATGTTGTCAAATCTTCCAAGCATGTAAGTCAAAAAATTAAATATTATATATTAACAAAAACAGAGGGAGTAATTTTAAAAATAAAACTTTTAAAGCTGCAATATTCTTTTCACTTTTAAAAGATTATGGTGTCCTTGACTAGTTCAAAGGACACCTCATATGCCATAAATAATGACCTCTTCACTTCTTGAGACAATCATATAATTTAAATACGATCTTTGATTTCTTAAAAAATAATTATATATACTCACAATCCCGTCATTTATGTCTAACTAATCTCATATACACAGCAACGTAACCGACCGAGTTTAACACTTTATACAAACAAAACAATATCAACCATCAGGAAAGAAGAAATTTTTTATCAATCCCGAAGATCAAAATAAGCCTTTATGGCTTCATGTTGACGTGATTTAAACACCAATTGCTGGTGGAGGTAACCGTAAATGGAGATGAAAATATTGAAATAAGCTTGTCACAGGATCATACTCCAAAGTTAAAGGTCATCTCTTGAAAATTTCAAATATAACGGTTGAGACCTGTAAAGTTATATCATCTGAAATATTAAAGCAAATTCAAACTGAACACAAAGATGCTAAAGAGAGACTAGCTTGAGAAGCCATTAACGCTAAACAAAAGCAGCAATACATGTCCTATGAACAAGGCTCTGATTTAATCCAACCTAAAAGAAATCGATGAGCTTTAGAACTTGCATTCAATGCAGCTGATCGAGATGAAATTGACATGGATTGTGTTATGATGTTTTATACCCGTGGCGTATCATTTAATTTTGCAAGAAACCTATTTTTCAGAAGTTGTTCAAGAAAGATGGCTAATTCTAATGTTGCTAGTTATGCACCTCCCACCTTCAATCGCCTTCGTATAACACTCTTGTCCCAACAAAAAGGACATGTTGAAAGACTCCTACAACCCGTTAAAGATAATTGGAAGAAGAAGGGAGCATCAATATGCTCGGATGGATGGTCTAACAATCGACAAGATGCTTTGATCAATATTATGGTTGCTTTTGTGGCTGGACCAATGTTTCTAAAAATTTTTGATTCTGATCATGCAACTAAAGATGCCAAGTTTGTTGTAAAGCTATTTATGGAGCTTGTCTTGGAGATTGGTGATTCTAATATGGTGCAAATAATCACTGATAATGCTTTAAATTATAAGGTAGCAGGTGCTTTGATTGAAAGTAGGTATCCCAAATTTTTTTGGACTCCAAGTGTAGTTCATTGTTTGAATTTGGAAATAAAATACATATTTGAACCTAGTCCATCATCTGCTCATTATGATCATTGTGTATGGATAAACGAAGTAGTCTCCCAAGCCCGTGAAATTACATATTTCATATTAAAACATAATTTACCATTGATGATTTTTACTGGTTACTTGGATATAAGGTTACTAAAAGTTATAGAAACATGATTTGATTCTCATATTGTGATGTTGTCAAGAATTAGGAAAGTTAAAGATGCCTTGGAAAAAAATGTTGTAATATCCTCAAATTCGGGGTCAGGATTTGGTGTCACCAAACAACTTTAAACAAAATAAACATGTATATCAAAATAAATATACAGATAACCCCTCAATTCCGGATATTTTACAAGTTATGGTATGAAACAAGAATCTAACCTTCTAAAATTTATAAAATTTTATTTTCTCTTCACTAACTTTCTCATCTTATTCACTCTGACATTTCCAACTTCCCGCAGCTGGGATCTCTCCAATTTTTCTATCTAATAAGAGCTATTCACTTTTATCCTCATTTGATACTGAAAGAAATAAGAATTCACAAAGCAAGAGTGAGCCAAAAATGCCCAGCAAGTATCATAATTGGTTTCCAATATAAATATCAAAAGAAATTCTCAGACACAATCCTTAAATAATTTTATAAACATCTTTATTTATTTGAAGTAGTTGAGTGAAGAAAACATTGGCTTTTATTAGCTCTCAATCATAACTCAAAAGCAACGTGCAAATCATTGATTCATCTCTTGAATCAGGTCTTTTTCCGATTTTGTAATCACAAAACTTTTCAAGAAGGAATGTCGTTAATGGCGATCACCAATAAATTAGAATGGACACTAGAATCGACATAGTATTATAACCTGCTGATCAGTCAGATATAGTACGAACCTATGCACAACTGCACAGACCCACGTCATAACAAGGTACCGGGGCGTTATGGCCTCCGTAATTAAAGGGTCCAACCATCTATGGCCTAGGCCCATTCTGGTTTCATAGACAAAGGGTCTAGTCCATCCCTAGCCATTATCATCACCATACAGTCCATGGAGTATTTTGATGTCAAATCATTTTGATTTTAAAACATCTCGATTCAGGGTTCGCAAATAACCCAGAATAATAGGTATTTGCTCAAGAGATCAATCAATAACCATAAGGAACAAGAACAAAAAGGTACTTGCATAATTAAGAGTAATTGCAGTGAAATATAAAAACATTTAACTATTCTGGATTTAGAATAAGAAATGAATACTGGCAATTTATCACAAGAAAGTTGAGAAGTACTTGCCTCAATTGATCTACTTTCTAACTTTTAATCACCATTTTGTGCTCACTTTTACTCTATATCTACTCGTCTCATTACCGCACACAATCAGACTTTACTTTCAATATCCATGTCTGGCTTTGAATGCCTTGAACTAGATGTATCTATCATAAAAGATACTATTTTAATTAACAAGACAAAACTCAATCGACGTAACTATACGTCTCGACGTCTACCCGATCGTTTATACCCAATCATGGTATTAAAAACAGTAGATAGGTAGCATGCGGGTCACATAGCACGTGATTATATTAGTTATATAACACGTGAAGACATAATTCATGTAACACATAATTCATGTAACACATAAGACAAATCTTTAAAAGGTAGGACTGAAATCGGGTCAAAAATAGTATTTATCGATCAATAACCGACTCAGAATGACTCGTAAAACAAACGACCTTTCGATACAAAAGAATTTCGATCTCGAAAGTATTTTTTAATAGAAGCAAAATATTTTTCTGAGTTTAGAGGCGTTCGATTCATATTAAACGGACGAACGGTCTATTTATTATGAATTTTTGAACATTCTTCATAATTAAAACGGGTCAATGAATTATTTTATAATTGAATAATATGGTTCGAACACCCAAATCTGACTTTAAAATTATTTAATAATAATTATTGAGCCTTGAAAATAATTTTAAATAATATTTTAAAGCTCGAAATTATTTTTGCAAACTTCTAAATCAAAAAAATAATTAAATCTAATTAAATTATCAATTAAAATTAATTAATAACTAATTAAATCAATTAATATTTAAATTAATTGACCAATTAATTAAATAATTTAGATTTATTTTTGAATTAAAAATAATTTTCAGAACAATAAATAATAAAATTTTAAAATTTTAAATAATCATAAACAATTTCTGAAGTTAATAATAAACAGAAATATAATTTTTGAAAAGTTTTAAAATAGAATTCTGATTTTTGTAAGTTTTTAAAACAAAAATACTGGATCTGCGAACTTTGCAAACAAAGGGGGGTCAAACGGTAATTTTTACAATCTTCCCCGTCCCTTCGCCAGTGGTCACCATTAACGGCGACCCCAAGATTTTCCGATGACCGGAACACCACCCAGTAATTCACCAAATTAACAGAAGTTGATCTGCAGCTGCCCATGAACATCATCGTGAAAATAAATCAACTAATTAGTTCATGAATAAGCCGGAAATTCGGCTCAAACTTTTCTGGTGACCTCACTGTCGTTTTTCGGCGAGGTCGATCCCGGAATCGTTTGGCCTTCAAACAGGTACCAAAAGATTCCTCATTTCACGATCTATAAGCCAGTGTAATCAATTTAAATCAATAACCCTCACAGAAAAACGCCTAATTTCTAATTAAGAACATTCAAACTTATAAACCCTAATTTCTGAAATTCGAAAATCAAACCCCCTTTTCTATATGTTATTGAACTCCAAATTTAACATATAATATACCAAAATGATCAGGATAAAATTATCTACAAGATACAATCATCAAATCACATAAACAACATCAAACTCAAAAATTCATATTTTAATCATAATTTAATTCAAATTTAAATAAATATATTCAAAGATACCTTTTGACTTCTGCCGTGAAATTGATTGTAAATTATGAAAGTACTTTTCACAAGCTTCGATTCGACTACTTGCACGCCCAAATCGAAGTACTATAACGCCTTAGTTTTTAGGTTTGATTTTGAAGAACGCGACGAATATTCGAGTTTTTCTCTATAAATCATTAATTTAACTGTTTGTTTATGAATATCTGTATAAAATAAAATAAGAAAAAGGCTATTTATACTTATGGAATATTAGTAACTGTTGGATCATATCAGATACGAAAATAGATTACTTAGCCACTAAGTAACTATAAAGCGATCCAATTTGATACCCGTTTTGGATAATTATCAAAATTGGGCTTCTTATAAAACACCCTACGAGAAGAAAATGTAATAATTTAATCAAAATATCTCGTCTCCCGAGAATATGGGTTTTATCAATCTATCGAAATGACTATCGTATCGAAGGTTTTGCGTCGGGACTCGTAGGGGTCAAACCGTACTCAGGATTTAAAAAGTCAAAACATGAAAAATATTCAGAATAATCAAATTAAGTTAGGAAGGAGTTTTCCGAAGACTTTCGAGTTGTAAAAACATAAAAATGGTTGAAGTTGGATGATTTCCGGTTTCATAAAATAGTTTTATAATTACTCAGAAATTAATTATTAACTCATAAATCTTTATAAAACCATATAACCTAAAAATTACCAGAAAATACCAAAATTATCTATACTTTATCTTGGACATATAAAAATTAAAATACTCAAATTTTATCACACATAAACATCCAAACATCAATTCCAGTTATCAGATAAATCACCAAAAAATCACATAAAAATCATACAATAATTATTTATTGATAAAAATAATTACTCAATATTTTCCAGATATTACAACTTTAATGGACCCTGATTGGAAAAAAATAGAGGTAATATGAGGAATGCAAATGAATTGAAAACTAGAGAAATTAAGGACACATTAGTTAGTGATACTTGGTGGAAAAGAGCGGATTATATTTTGAAATTTAATGAACCTATGGTGGTTTTCTTGCGAGTTGCAAATAGATATTATAGTGTTTTACATTTTGTGTATGATATGTGGGATACTATGATTGTAGATGTGAGGGGTCATATTTTTAGCATGAGAATGAGGAATTAGTAACTGGTAAATCAGCTTTTTTAATGTTATTCAAAAGGTTTTGGAAGATAGGTGGAATAAAAGTAATACACCACTTCATTGTTTAGCACACTCACTTGTCCCAAAATATTATAGTCAGGAGTGGTTGAATGGAGGGAGTCATGATGTTCGTTGTGTATCACCAAATGAGGATGGAGAGGTGTCTCTGTGTGACACCCTTGTACCTCGTATTTATATAATTCAATCTAAATGAATATCTATTTATAAAACTAAATAGGTTCAAGTGCTCAAATTTTCAACTCCCAAAAACATATGTATTACAATTACAACCCACATTTTTTTTACAAATTATACAAATGGAGTTTGACAAAAGACATTACAAACAACTTCCCAACAAACTTGGATACATATAACTATATACACAAGTACTGAAGAGTGGGGAGTTCAGAACATTAGTTGGCTGACCTGTAACTTAAGCCTACATTTACCAATCCAACTTGATATCATGCAAAAGTCTAGTTTTTAGGATAACCTGTAAAGTATTTGTATTTGATACGAGTTGCGACCCCATTCACATACATCATTCTAACTTTTACTCTAACGGGTTTAACACAAATAAAAGAACAATAAATACTTATGCCATGTACATGAATACCTATGATCTAATATTCTCTTCACTTTATTTGTTATGACCAATCAATCTTTTAGTATCATCCCGGGATTCACATTGTTTCATATTATTGTTAAGTGGCATTTATGACACTTTATAACGCTCTAATAAGCTTTAAATTGATGTGTTTGTACTCAAGTTGTTAAGTGTTTTAATGTGTTTTCGAGTGTTTTTGCATTTCAGGCATTATCTAGGTAATCAGGTGAATTAACATTGTTTTGGTGCTAATTTGGTGTCAAGTGGTGTTGGAATAAAAGCTCGTTGAAAGCCAGCTCAAATCTGCAAGAAAATGAAGAAGTCAAGTTCTGGCAGAAGCCCAGCGCGCCCGTGCTGATCAAGCGCGCGACCGCGCCCAAAGTCCAGAAAGCCAGCGCGCCCGCGCTGATCAAGCACGCGGTTGCGCCGTGTCGGGATGGCAGAATCCTGTTTCTACTTGGTTTGTGAGAGAAAGAATTCTACACTGCATGAGGTTGCTATATAAACAACTTTAGGTCGTTTTTAATAATATATCAAGCCAGAGACATATCAAGGAGAGCCGTAAGAAGACTATATTAGCACAATTCAACAAAGAAGAAGAAGATCTTGTTTTTACTTGTGAATCTTTGTTCTAAGTTATAACTTTGATGCTAGTTTTCTTACTTGTGAACATTTACTCTTGTTTCGTACTTGGTTTTATTTATTCGTTATAAAGACTACATTTGTTATATCATGCTTTTATCGGAACCCACGTTGAGGATGAGTCCGATTATAGGCTAACCGTTATCGTGGGGGTTCTAGAGGATTTATTTATAGATTTCTTTAGTTAAATTGTTTCAATGCCTTAGTGTATGGTGATTGTATGATAACCTAGTATTGGTTGTGCTTATTCGTCTTATGAGCGTCGCAGACTTATAAGATAGTGTGTTAATTCTTAATGAAGCGACATTGAATTTAAGGATTTAGAACATGCCATGCTAGCATAGGTTCATGTATTTGTTATGCATGATTCATAGGTAATTTTAAAACATCTTACTTGCCCTGTATAATCAAGATAGATAACTTGTGCTTAAACTATTATGTTGTCAAATTCTATAGACATATAGGGTCTCAATATAATTGGTGTATATTCAGCTTCTATCTCTTTTGTGGATGTCTGGTAGTATGGTACTCGTGCAACGAAAGTTGGCATTTATCAATTTCGTGTTGTCTGATTAGTGTCATCACCATTTCATGATAAGGCTAAGAACAATAAGGCTATTAAATGAAGTATTTAATGAAGTTAGAATCCCATGTATGTCATATATATTAATTCAACTAATCTTATTCTCTTATTTATAATTGTTAGCTTAATTCTTAGTTATAAACTACCCATTTGTTATCGTCTTCGCATTGAATAATAACCATACATTGTTGCTTAAGTGCATGAATTAATTAGTTAACCAAGCCAGTCTCTGTGGGAACGAACTAGAAAAGGTTCTATACTACTTGTGAACTCGTATACTTATGTGTATTATTAGCGCGTGTTTAGAGACTAACAAGTTTTTGGCGCCGCTGTCGGGGACTGCAATGTTAATTTATAGTTTATGTGCTTTCCATTAGTGGTCGGTAAAGTTCATTGATTCGGACATTGTTACTTATATGTTCCTTGTCTTATTTCAGGTACTCTAGCGAGGGTGTATGCATACGCGCTCGCGTACTCGTAAGAGAATACTGGATAAAGCCGAGGAAGAACTTGTGGTGGTTCGAAGAGAAAGTCGAGGGACCAGCTTTAGTAGAGATGGTTGATCAAGCAAAAAATCCTAAGGTTTTGATGGACTATTCTCAGCCTAAGATTAATGACATTCAGTCAAGCATCATCAGGCCATCCATCAGGGCTAATATTTTTGAGATCAAGTCAAGCACGATCCAGATGATACATAACTCAGTTCAGTTTAGGGGTTCTCCTACTGAAGATCCCAACATGCACATCAGGGATTTCATCGAGATTTGCGACACTTTCAAATTCAATGATGTGACTAAATATGCTATCAATTTGCGGCTTTTCCCATTCTCTCTGAGGGAAAAAGCTAAGTGCTGGTTACATTCTCTACCAGCAGGGTCTATCACCACTTGGGAAGATCTGGCTCAAAAGTTTCTCACTAAATTTTTTCCTATGGAAAAGACTGCTGCAATCAGGAATGCTCTTACTCAGTTTGCTCAGCAAACTGGGGAATCTCTATATGAGGCTTGGGATCGATATAAGGATATGCTAAGGAAGTGCCAACACCATGGCATGCCTGATTGGATGATTATTAACTGTTTCTAGAATGGATTGGGTGCTACTTCTAGACCCATGCTTGATGCAGCATCAGGAGGAGCCTTGTGGGCTAAAAGCTATGATGAAGCTTATGAACTTATTGAACTGATGGGTGCTAATGAGTACCAGAATCCTTCCCAAAGACTGACTCAGGGAAAGGTAGCAGGAATTCTGGAGTTGGATGCAGCAACTGCTATAGCTGCCCAACTTAAGGCTTTGACGATGAATGTGGACACTTTGGCTAATTATGGAGGTAATCAATTCGCTAGTGTTTGTGAGCTTTGTTCTGGTGCCCACGAGACTGATCAGTACACAATTTCTAGTGCTACAGCTTAGTTCATGAGCAACTTTCAACATTCGCAGCAACCTGTGCCAGCCACTTATCATCCCAATAACCGCAATCACCCTAATTTCATTTGGAGCAACACTCAGAATGTGGTTAAACAGCCTTATCAGCAGTATCCAGCTAAGTAGTATAACCCCCCCGGTTTTAGCAACCACAATATGCACCAAGACAATAACTCCAGCTAAACAAGCTAATGAAAAATATGAATTAGAGGAGTTGAAGCTTATGTGCAAAAGTCAAGCCATTTCTATCAAGACCTTGGAAAATCAAATTGGGCAAATTGCCAATGCCTTGCTTAATCATCAGCCTGGTACACTACCTAGTGACACTGAAGTTCCAGGAAAGAGGGAAGCTAAGGAGCAGGTAAAGGCAATCACTTTAAGGTCTGGAAAGGTTGTGAATCCCGAACAAACTCAAGTGTTGACTGAACAAGCTGAGGCTGAGAAAGAAGTAGAGCAGCAGGAAGTAGAAGTGGAACCAAGAAAGACTACTGTTGAGCACACTCCTCTTGAGGGTAATACAGGGGAGAAACAGATCTATCCTTCACCGCCTTTTCCTAAGCGCCTACAGAAGAAAAAGCTGGACAAGCAATTTGAGAAGATTCTTGAGGTGTTCAAGAAACTTAATATCAACATACCTTTTGCTGAGGCTCTTGATCAGATGTCTAGTTATGCAAAGTTTATGAAAGGTATTCTCTCTCGGAAGGTAAAGCTAAATAATTTAGAGAGAGTCACTCTTACGAAGGAATGCAGTGCTGTGTTGCAACAGAAGTTGCCTCCGAAGCTTAAGGATCCAGGAAGCTTCACTATTACGTGTATTATTGGAAAAGTGTCTTTTGACAGATGCTTATGTGATTTGGGAGCTAGCATCAATCTGATGCCATAATCAATCTTCAAGCCATTGAATTTACCTGATCCAAAACCGACTTATATGACCTTGCAGTTAGCCGACCGTTCTATTACATATTCGTGAGGTATTATGGAGGATATCTTGTTCAAGGTTGATAAACTCATATTCCCTGCTAATTTCATAATTCTTGATTTCGAGGAGGATAAGAAGATTCTCATAATCTTGGGAAGACCTTTCTTGGCAACTGGCCGAATCTTGATAGATGTGCAGAAGGGTGAGCTTACGATGCGAGTGCTGGATCAGGATGTAACTTTTAATGTGTTCAATGCTATGAAATTTTGTACGGAAAATAAGGAGTGCTTAAAGGTGGAGTTGGTCAATTCTGTAGTTACTTCAGAACTTGATCAATTGCTAAGGTCCGATGCCTTAGAGAAAGCCTTATTGGGAAATCAGATAGTGAAGATGACGAAGTTGAAGAACAATTGCAGTATTTGAATGCTTCTCCCTGGAAGAGAAAGATAGCTATGCCTTTTGAATCCCTTGGAATGGAGGAATTGAACAAATCTCCTGAACTCCTCAAGCCATCTATTGAGGAAGCTCCCACTCTTGAGCCTAAGCCTTTACCTGAGCATTTGAGGTATGCATTTTTAGGTGATACATCTACTTTGCCTGTTATTATTGCATCTGACCTTTCAGGTAGTGATGAGGAAAAGCTTCTGAGGATTCTGAGAGAGTTCAAATCGACAATTGGCTGGACTATAATAGATATAAAGGGAATCATCTCTTTTTATTGCATGCATAAAATTCTGCTAGAGGAGGGTATCAAGCCTACGGTCGAGCAGCAAAGACGCCTTAATCCAATCATGAAGTAAGTAGTGAAGAAGGAAATTCTTAAGTGGCTAGATACAGGAATCATCTATCTTATATCTGACAGTTCTTGGGTAAGCACCGTTCAATGCGTGCCAAAGAAAGGTGATATTACTGTGGTAGCAAATGAGAAGAATGAGCTTATTCCTACTAGAACAGTCACGGGGTGGAGAGTTTGCATGGACTGTAGGAAGCTGAACAAGACTACAAGGAAAGATCACTTCCCTCTTCCTTTTATTGATCGGATGTTTGATAGATTGGCTGGGCATGATTATTATTGTCTTCTGGGTGGCTATTCGGGTTACAATCAGATTTGTATCGCTCCAGAAGATCAGGAGAAAACTACCTTCACTTGTCCATTTGGTACTTTCGCTTTCAGACGCGTTTCTTTTGGTCTGTGTGGTTCACCAGCTACATTTCAGAGATATATGATGGCCATCTTTTCTGATATGATTGGCCAGAATGTGGAGGTATTCATAGACGACTTCTCTGTATTTGGAGATTCTTTTGATGAATGCTTGCAAAATCTTGGACACGTTCACAAAAGGTATGTGGAGACCAATCTGGTTCTCAATTGGGAGAAATGTCACTTTATGGTGCATCAGGGCATTATTCTCGGGCACAAGGTTTCTAGTAAAGGTTTAGAGGTGGACATGACCAAGGTAGGGGTCATTGAGAATCTTCCTCCACCTATTTCTGTTAAGGGAATTCGTAGTTTTCTTGGTCATGCGGGTTTCTATAGGCGTTTCATCAAAGACTTTTCGAAAATTTCAAAGCCATTGCGTAGTCTGCTAGAGAAAGATGTTCCTTTCAAGTTTGATGACGAGTGCCTTGCAGCTTTTGAGACATTAAAAAAGAGTTTAATAATGGCATCGATCATAACTGCACCTGATTGGAATGAATTTTTTGAGATGATGTGCGATGCGAGTGACTATGCAGTTGGAGCAGTTCTTGGACAGAGGAAGAACAACATATTTCATGTGGTTTACTATGCTAGTAAGTCCCTAAATGGAGCTCAACTAAATTACACTACTACGGAGAAAGAACTTTTGGCTATTGTCTATGGTTTTGAGAAATTTCGATTTTATCTACTTGGGACTAAGGTGACAGTTTTCACTGATCACGCTGCAATTTGATATCTTGTCACAAAAAAGGACTCGAAGCCTAGATTGATTAGATGGGTTCTTTTGCTTCAAGAATTTAAACTAGAGATCAAGGACAGAAAGGGGACTAAAAATGAAGTCGTTGATCATCTCTTGCGCTTAGAAAATCCTAATGCTACTTCATTGGATAAGACATTGATAAATGAGTCTTTTCCCGATGAGCAGCTCTTTGGAGTGCAAGAAGAAGAACCGTGGTTTGCAGACATTGTGAACTACTTGGTGAGTAATATCATGCCTCCCGATTTATCTTCTGCTCAACGGAAGAAGTTTCTACATGAATTGAAGTGGTATATGTAGGATGAGCCATTTCTTTTTCATCAAAGAGCTGACCAAATCATCAGGAGATGTATTCCTTACAGTGAAACGTGGGGGGGGGGATCTTATGAGATTGCCACTCAACGGCTTATGGAGGATATTATGGTGGAGAAAAGACAACATCTTGTATTTTGCAAGCAGGTTTCTTTTGGCCAACTTTGTTTAAAGATGCTCACCAGTTTGTTTTGAAATGTGATCGATGTCAACGAGTGGGTAATGTCCAAGAGGGATGAGATGCCTCTTAATGTGCTTCTAGAGGTTGAGGTCTTCGATGTTTGGGGAATTGACTTCATGGGGCCATTTGCCTCATCTTGTAACAATCAGTATATCTTGTTGGAGGTTGATTATGTGTCCAAATGGGTGGAAGTTAAGGCGTTGCCAACGAACGATGCGAAGGTGGTGCTTAATTTTCTTCATAAGCAGATATTCACAAGGATTGGAACTCCAAGAGTCATAATCAGTGATGAGGGGTCGCAAGTTCACTGCTATGATGAAAAGGTATAATGTGAATCATCGCATTGCTACGGCTTATCATCCTCAGACAAATGGTCAAGATGAGGTGTCTAACAGAGATATCAAGTGCATTTTGGAGAAGGTCGTGTGTCCATCAAGGAAAGATTGGTCTTTGAAGCTTAATGAATTTGTTTGGGCGTATAGAACAGCATATAAGACTCCATTGAGAATGTCACCGTTTCAGTTGGTTTATGGTAAGGGGTGTCATTTGCCTGTGGAGCTTGAGCATAAGGCATATTGGGCTTTGAAGAAGTTGAATCTTGACTTGGATGCGGCTGGAAAGAAGAGGATTCTTCAATTGAATGAACTCGACGAATTTCAACTTTAAGCTTATGAGAACAACAAAATGTACAAGGAGATAGTCAAGAGGTGGCACGACCAGGGTCTAGTGCTCAAATCATTTGTGCCGGGGCAACAAGTTCTTCTGTTCAACTCTCGTCTCCGTCTTTTTCTTGGAAAGTTGAAGTCAAGGTGGTCAGGGCCCTTTATAATCAAAACTGTGTTTCCACATGGAGCGGTGGAAATTTTTGAGAATGATCTGGGCCAAGCATCCAAGGTATATGGTCAGAGGTTGAAGCATTACTATGGTGACACGGCAAACCGCGAGGTGGTTAGTGCCGTTCTATTGTCCATTTGAACTCAAGGTTCTACATCAAGCTAGCGACGTGAAACAAGCGCTTCTTGGGAGGCAACCCAAATATGTTGTACATTGGTAGAGAGAGGAAGCAAGAAGAAAGGAGAAAAACACAAAAAAATCAGAAAAAGAAAAAAATTCAGGGCCAACTACAGAAGCTGGGCGCACCCGCGCTGACCAAGTGAACGGCCGCGCCGTTTTTCCAGTAGCCAAGCGCGCCTGCGCTGATCTAGCGCGCGCCCGTGTCGCTTTTCCAGAGAGTAAGCGCACCCGCGCTGTCCTAGCGCGCGCCCGCACCGGGTCCCTGTTCGAAAAAAAATAAAAATAGCAGTTTACAAGGTAATTTCAGGATTTTTACTCAAAAATCAATTCCTACCCGATTTTTACTCTTTCACATCCCATAATTCCCTCTCCTAATCAAACCCATTATTCCCACGATTTCCACAATCAATTCTTACTTCTATTCCTTATTGAATTATCACCTCTCCACCTATAAATACATACAATTATACACAAACTTCTCCACCACATCACAAATTCTCAAACACAAATCTCTCTCAAACACTTAACTTTTATTCTCTCTCATTCAATCCCAATGGCACCGAAGTGGCAAAGAACGCAAGTAGGCAGCAACACCACCGATTCTTCATCTGCGGGTGGTGTGAGGCCAAGGTATTCTACTCCTGAGGCTGATGAGGAGTACACGAGGCTTCTCTCGAAGCCTATTGCTAAGAAGCGAGGTTTTCTGCCATCAGGGAAGGATGGTAAGCTGTTGGAGATGATTCTTGAGATGGGCTGGGTTCCTTTTTGTGAGGCTCCCGCTGCTATGCCCATGAGTGTTGTGCGGGAGTTCTATGCTAATGCCAAGGCGGAGAAGAATGGCTTCACAGTGGTTCGAGGGAGGACTGTGGAGTATACTGCAGAGGCTATCAGGACGGTGATTGAGCAGCCCGCGAGGAAGGTGGGTCAGGACACTTGGAACGATAAGACTCCTGAGGACTTCAACTTGGATCTGATTGTTGTGACTTTGTGTGTGCCTGATACTCATTGGAAGTTCAAGAGGGGCACTACTAATTACTCCACATTCCCTGCATCATGCATGAACAGGTTTGCACGGGCTTGGAACTCGTTTATTTGTGCTAACATCATGCCATCTTCGTATGTGCATGAGATTATTGTGGAGCATGCTCGTCTACTGTTGGGCATTCTTCAGGGTGATTACATTGATTTGGGGATGGTGATTTATCAGGGGATTTTGAGATTCTTGAGAGGAGGTACTACAGGTGCTATTCCGTATGCATCTGTTGTGACGAAGTTGTGCATGTCAGTTGGTGTTCATTG
This sequence comes from Apium graveolens, assembly GCF_009905375.1. Lineage (NCBI taxonomy): Eukaryota > Viridiplantae > Streptophyta > Magnoliopsida > Apiales > Apiaceae > Apium > Apium graveolens. The sequence goes on from NC_133647.1 coordinate 138,670,541, forward strand.
GCCCGCACATGAGCAGCTTCAACTTCCCAGTGCTCCTACTGATAGTTCTATACTGTTGAGCATGCAGGAGTGGTATAGAGGGAAGCCCTATCCTAAGGGGCTTGGGTATTCATATGATCATCTGCCAGGTGGTGTGCCCATGGATCAGGCTACTGCGAGAGGATCTCAGCATGCCCGTAGAGCAGCTTGGAGAGCTCAGTTAGGAGAGGAGGCTAGTTCATCGCAACAGTAACAGCAGGAGGCAGCAGGAGTAGATATTGGAGCTGGTTTGAGTTCGACGCAGTATAGGCGTCTAGCTAAGAGGATGGATGCGATGCACGACATCCATAGCAGGTTTGCACATGATCTCACCCAGGCACTTGGGACTGCATTTAGAGCCACCGGTGTTGACATCCAGTGGCCAGTATTTGGTGAGGACTCCGTGCATCCGCCTCCTAATACACCTGACACTCCACTCGTTGAGGGTGATGATTCTAATTTGCAGTAGGTATGCTTGAATTCCTTACTATTACCTTCACTGAGGATAGTGAATATTTTAAGCGTGGGGGTAGTAATTAAAGGAATATGTTTTTGTGTGAGTCACATATAGTTGCATGTTCATGATAGTTTAGTTCATATAGTTTGCATATTGTGCCATATTTGTTCATATAGTTTTCATGCATTTGCATTATAACATGATCCCTTAGATAATTTTTCCAATTGACTTGTGATATTGATGCTAGTGTAGTGATGTCATATTTAGTGATGTTGAGTCTTATCGAATTGATTTGCATGCTAGAGACACTTGTATTTCACTAAGTCTTATAGGTTGCTAGAGTGCTAGATCATAGTCATGGTTTTTTGTTTGTTGAGGTGTAATTGCTTGTTTATATTTAGAATTTAGGATATTCTCTTAATAATAAAAGACATGGACATTTAGAAATTGGAGAAAATTGGATTTCATTGCTAGTTGTGTGGCTAGGTGTCAAATGGCTAGTAGTCGGCTCATATTTTTATGAGTAGTCTAGGGTTGAGCGAGATGGATCAATTAAGCATACTTGTGTTGTTTTGTTATAAATAAAAGCGTGAGTCCATGTTAAACTTCGATATATGAATTGAAGTGTTATAAATTATTTTGAGTCTAGATTTTATTCTTTTTACAAACTTGTGATTGTTTTGATAAATAGTGAGTCATGATTGTCGATCTAGTTGCGATAGTATATCTGTAAGCATTTGCACACATGCACCTCTCTGGTTTGTAGGTTGATTTGTGAGACTTGATTGATCTTTATGCGAATAATTGCATTTTCTGAGGTGTTGCTTTTTAATTGGTTTAGTTATTCTTTGGGGATTGTTGCATTCATTTAGTTGCATTCATGCATTTTTATTTTTTGTTCTTTGAGTCTGTTTATGCTGAAGGACAAGCATCGATTCAAGTTTGGGGGTATGTTGACTGGCATTTATGACATTTTATGTAATAACCCCAAAATTTTGGACTTTTTGTAACCCTTATGAATACTGATTTTGCTGATTATGCTGAATAAGAAAACTATTCATGCCACACCTTGTAGAGGTTCTTCTATTGTTATTCTGAGATCTTATAAGTACTCTATATGGTATATAAGTGTATGTAAAGATCGTCAGAATCCAAATTCGAACACTTTGATTTTTCCCGAAAATCCACCAGATACCGAAAGAATTGAGTATAAGGTAACAGGATAAAAAGGATTTAAATTCAAGGATTATAATAGAGGATCATAAAAGGAATATAATGTATTGAGAAAGGTTAAGGAAACCCAAGTAATAAGATCCCGGGTATGATCCCTCAAACGATAAACGAGAATGAAAGTTAAGCGAACCGTATAACAGATCAGTGGTCATTAGGCAAGTAATTAGGAGTTAATCAAAGAGGTTAGTGATGATGATGTCATCAAACCAATAAGAAGAGGACAAGCATGGGAAGATGACATAAGAATGATGACCTAAGCATGACAAAAAGAAGTGTGTTGTTGGTTGATTGTGAACCTCACAAAAATTACCATGATTAAAAGGTAATTTAGCAAAACAAAAGCAAAACAACCAACAAAACAAATCACAAATCACAAAAACACATTTTCTCCACCTTTCCAAGCAAGAAGCTATCGGCTTCTTCACTTTTTCAAAGACAAGAAAGTCAAAATCCAAGTTCCAAGCTTTGTTAATTAGTGAGGTAATTATCTAAGGTTCCTTGTACATAGATATAGATATCCTATAAGTTTAAGCTTCAAATTCCTTCACAATCTCTTCCTAAAATTCATGGAAGAAGAGAGTGAATAGTGTTTTTCAAGAACTTAAAATTTTGATCTTGTGTTTTTGTTTAATAAAGCTTTAGTAAGGATTTTCCAAGGTTGTTTCAAGCTCATTAGTTACTCCTACTCACAAGAAAGGTATAATCTCTTAACCTAGCATTGTTATTGAATATTAAGAGCTTATTATGAGTAGTATAGTTCATGAGAAGCATGGTTATTGAATGTTTAGAGATTGGTTGGTTTTGTAATGAGTTTGGAGTTGTAAATCTTGGATTATTGGTTAATGAACTTAAGAATAGTTTTAATTCATGTTTGAGAATAATATAAATTGGAGAACTTGAGGTGTTGGGGCTGTTGTAGTATTGTATGGATGGAGTTTGGTTGTATGGTTGAATTGTGGTTGATTTGTGGTTGATTTGGAGTAGGATAAAATTTGATAATCGCGTAAACATAGCCGTCGTAATGCCCGATTTACTTTAGACTGTTTTTGTTCTTAACATCAGGACCCGAGAACTCACTGCTAGATTTTGACCATTGCCATGATTAGATAGTTCATGTTACGAACTTCGTTTTGATATGTGGTTCGCTTGAATCCGACGTACGGTTTAGGAGAAATGACCGTTTTAAGTAACGACGTTTCGCGAATGAACCATTACCCCTCGCCTTACATTGAAACATTGGTTACGGACCTTAAATGACTAATTGGATTATGAAACAATTACGTAAAGTGGATTAGGCAATTGGTAAGGTACTCGCAAAAGAATCGCCTTAAAACTCTTAATGGTTAAATTATTAAAAATGGTGGAGCCGAGGGTACTCGAGCGACTTAAGTGAAATCGTTAAGCGGAAAAGCGAACGTTAAGGTCTAATTGGTTAAGGTATATATTCATAAGCGAATTTGGTTTAATTCTAACTTATATGATGTTTATAGGTTACCAGACTCATCCCAGGACTTTTACCACCCCCAGTCGCTCAGGCAAGTTTTCTACCCGTTATATTGTTGTTGTGATGTATATATGTATATGCATTATCTTGTGATAAGTGCATGATTATTATTAGCAAAGTCTTGCGATATATTGGAGCATGTGACATGATATTTATATGCATGCCTGTTTCATAATCTTGATATCTAATTGTTGATTCATTGCTAATAAACTGCATAATACCTATGCTAGAGATAAGCAGTATTTGCGTATACCCTTCGTATAGGGGACCCAAAGGTGGATATTTTCTAAAATCGGGAGTCGATGTTCCCGAGTATATTATATATATTTATATATATATTGATATAGTTTTCAATACTATTAATCGAATAAGGTTTATTCGATAACTTTATTTTATTTAATGAATATTACTTTGAATATTCATTTGAGGACTTATGACTCCGTTTATTTTATTTAATGAATATTATTTTGAATATTCATTCGAGGACTTACGACTCTATTTATTCTATTTAATGAATATTATTTTGAATATTCATTCGAGGACTTGTGACTCCGCTTATTTACTAAATAATATTCTTTATTTTATTAAAGAATAAAATTTCGATAATCAAACTTATTTTCGATTATTCATATAAAGATCGTACTATCGTATAAGTATATCTTTGGTTATTTATTATTCATTTCAAGTATGAGTCTTAAAACTTCTACTTCAATTATTTTTATAAAGATTATTCTTTATGGGAATATTATTTAAATAATAATATTCAGTTATTTTCTAAATATATTGGGACTGATTTATTTTATTAAATCAGCATTACTCCAAACATTCTTAAAAATGTTTTCGAGTCTTCAAAATGATTTTAAAAGTTTGAGCGGAACCCAAAACTCATTTTTATATTTAAGATCTTCCTTTCAAAGGGGATTTAATTACTCACTTAAAACCTGAGGGATTCGGCTCTGTGGTGTATTTATATTCGCAACAAGGTTGTTGTTTTGACAAATGAATTGATTACTTACCCAATGTTCGGGAAGTAAGCCCATCTAATTGAGTCGGCATAAGCGACAGGCCGGGGTACGGTCTATCAAAGTGTAAGTGGCTGGGTGGCAGTCCATCAACGCGTAAGAGGCCGGGTGGCGGTCCAGCACAGGGTGCTAATGCGGCCAGGGTGATGACCGGTGGGGGATTCATCCATCTACTAGTAAAAAAGGTTACTTATTGGTATTTTTTCCTGATCAGCAAGATATCGGGTTTATGCCAAAATTCTTTTCTTTCCAAATTCATTGGATATTACAACTCTGTTCATACTTTACATGACAGAGGTTTTCAGGAAATGTATGAGAGATATATATATATGGATATATGTATATATATATATCGGGACTTAATGAAGTGTCTCGTAACTTTATTTCATTCAATAATATTTCAAATATTGAATCTATTCAAGTCTTATCTTGTAGTCTCATCTATGTGATGAACTTTTGAAACTGATTATACCTTGAACGGTGGTAGTTCAAGTAGTATTCGGAAAAGATATAAGTATATTGGAGTATCTCGTAACTTCATCTTTTCAACTTATATCTGGTTAATGATTATCTTATGCATGACAAGGATTTTCAGAAAAACGTTGAGACAAGGTTAGATATATGAGATCACCTTGCAACGATATTTTTATACAGTTATAAACTGGAACTCTATGTATATTATGCATGGAAGAGTATTCTAAGATTTTGAAAAGTATATATACTTATATACTGATTATTTTGCGACTTGGTCGCGTTAAGATATCAAACTTGGTTTTAATTCTTCTTGACCAAGACTTTCATGAGTACTATGAGAATGCTCATATATTGTTAATTATTATACATATTATTTCGGTGGGCTTGTTGCTCACCCTTGCTTTCTTCTTTTATCACACAACAACAGATAGAAAAGATGAACATGACCAAGCTTCCAATTCGCAAGCAGTTAGGAAACGTTCCGCAGTTTTCTGGAAGCGTTGATGCCGCCGTAACTGAGGTAGGAACTACCAATAGGCTAGGCTTTCAACTATTGATGAACCAGACTTATGTATATTATGAATTGTAATAATGGCAAAGAATATGTAAATTATTCAGAAACCCTTTAGAGGTGAAATGGTTTATAATTGTGGAATAAAATGACTTATGTTATTTTTGGTATTCATCTCTGAGACTATAACTTGTGATGTGTATATTGTGGGGTCACAGTACGCAGCAGTTGGTTGATTGTTAAGGTTAAGTATTATTAAGGGAAATGGAACTCGTGATAACCCGAATCTCCGACCCCAGATTTGGGGGTGTTACTGAAATGGTATCAGAGCCAAGCGTTATAAACCTCAGAGATGATGTGGCGTTAAGATAATAAGTTCACTAAGATAATAAGAACTCTTTCCAAGTTCATAGTCGGGCTACCTAACGTAGTACTAACAGTTAAAACCCTTATGAGAACCCTTATAAATATCGTGATAGTAACATAGTTCGTTATCATATAGGGCACTGAACCCTGAGGTTTAGGGGCATCAGCATGAGGATGTTTTACTGCATGTTGGGGATCAAATTGCGAATCCGATAGAGTACCCTAGCGAGGGACCGGATGAGATTCATGTTAGGAATGTTGCAGTTGAGGATGTTATCCCAGAAGGGATTGCTGCTGAGGAGGATCTCGTGGAGGGTCCTGATGAGAATAAAGAGAGGACTGCTGAGGAATTGATGACCGTAGTCAGGGCGACTACCAGAGCTAGAATGGCCGTGAGGGTGGCACTAGAGGATGAAGAGTTACCAAGGGCACAGAGGATAATGAGGGCAGAAGAAGTGGGGCCTTCCATGACACCAGTTATACCAGTATCAGACCCTCTTTCAGAGGTTCCACCAATTCCTATTCCATCCCCTGTACAGAGCCCAGTACCTACTGAGGAAATGCCACCTTTATCTCCTGCACCATTGTCACCTGATACCGTGCTTGGATATCCATTTGGATCTCCTGGGTCTGCACTACCTGCACCCCATGGACTGCTAGATGCTACCACTCAGGATTCTCTTATCGCTGATTATCAGATGACCCTGGGTGGTCTGTCTGAGGCCCGTAATGTTAGGAGTGATCTATTGGATCGACTCACTGCATCAAGGATTGAGGGCGGGGTACTTCCGGCAGGATTAGCGTATAGCATGGACATGATTGAGGCTACCACCCGAACTACAGCTAGAGGCCATCTTGAGGGTCAGTTTGATCCAGCTCTATTGTGACTATCTTAGACCTCATCACCTCCGTGATGGAGCAGGTTAGGGATGTCGTGCGTGCCCGCATTTCTTGATCCGTGGTAGTGTGCAGAGCCAGAGCGATCAGACAAGGGTTTCGTGTAGCACCGCTTTTGGAGGATTAGCCTAAGTTATGAATGATTAGTTTTAATTACTAGATGATTATCTATGGCAGTACTTTTGTGATAGAAGCGATCAGATCAAATGATGTAATTCTTTTTAATGTGTTCAGTTGTTGTACCCTCGAACAAATGGTTATGTATATATTCGTTCTTTTTAGTTCAGATCAGTTTGTGGTGAATAAGTTCAAATTGTTAATTGCACTATTAACACTTAAGAGTGTCATGAAGTTATAGAACTTGAGAATTCATAATTTACGATCATGTAAGGACTGAACGAGGGAAAGAATTAAGCAAAGTAAGTAAGACAAATATAAAGAGATTCTCAAAAATTTTCCAAACATTATGCCCCCACGAAGAATAAGATTTAGGGCAAACCCTGAATGTGATAATCTGGGAGATCGTAATTAAGATAGAAGGAACCATAACATAATGAAATGAAAAACAAGGATTTTAACATATAAGATAACCCTTATTATAGGAGAAGGATGAAACATTTCATACTGAGAAAACAGAAGTCGAGCAAGATAAGGAAACCCGAGACGGTACTCCTATACGGAAATTCATGGACCTGTCTAAACAGAACTTATACTCTTATTCCCAACCACCACCTTGGGGAAACAATGCGGTAGGAAATCCTTTCATGACCGCTAAGTCGTTAAGCTCTCAGAGTTCCAAGGAACAGGTTGATCCAGTCGAGGCAAGAGCTCGGCTAAAGGAAATATCGGAATCATTTGAGATTCTAAATGATTGACGAAGCGCAAAAGACTATTTTTGTCACTTACCTTCCTAAGAGAGAGGCCACCCGTTGGTGAAAGGCCAAGAAAGGCACGGAGCCAGAGGTTATAATAAATTGATTAAAGTTCAGACAATTGTTTTCAGGAAATTACTTCCCAAGGTTATGAAGGTAGTATAAAAGCTTTAGAGCCAGAACAAAAGCGGACAAGTATGATGAATTATGAATCTATGTTGTAAAAGTTGTCAAGATTCATTCTGAGGACACGAATCTAGAATGACGGGATGTTTGAAATCAATGCTTATGTTGTGTTGGTTCATGTAATGGTTGTAATGGAAACAAAAATAAAAGACTGAAAAGGGAAGGAGTATAAAGGGATATAAAGGAAATAGAGTTGAGAAGTGATAAGGGAGTTAGGTATGGGAAACCCTAAAAAACCCTTGCAATAAATATAGAGAAGTGTGTCATCATCGGCGCGATGGTGACTGATCATGAGATAAATTCAAGGTTTGAAGGCGTAAGCGATACGTATAGTTAATTCCCTTGAAGTTGATAGAATTCGATGAAAATTTGAGATAGATCGATTGATTAATAAGGAAACACGGATGGACTGAGGAGACAAGAAAGTAAGAAATTAGGAAAATTGGATGAAGGACGTGACCTTCAAGAATGTGAAGTGTAAGACCGGGGGCATGATACCCAGAAAGGGAGACGCCAGGTATGAAAGATATCCCAACATTGAGATGACTGTTGAGATAAATAAAAGAGGTAAATAAGTAGTTAGAACTAAAAGGTTCACGTTGAACACGACCAATATCTTCGAGAACATCCATGTTATCATTACCAAATCAGGAAAGAAAAGCGGATAACCATTGTTATCTTTTGGAGGCCATATTAATTGACCTCATTTTGAATACATATGTTATTGTGAAATTAGGCATATACTATCGAGATGGGAATGATTGAATAAGATAGCCTTATCAGGGATATATGACTTGATTTATCCATGTAAGGATGCAAGTACCTTTTTAAAGGTGGAATTAAGGACATAATCTCAATAGCTTGAGATGAACCATGGGGGATGCATAAAGGATGGCATTTCACCCTTAATAGGGACATTATGAGTTTGGGTAGTATGGAACGAAGGACTAAGGTAACAACAACCTTTAAAGATCAGTAGATAAGTTTTTCAGAAGTACATAGAGAATGGTTCTAATATTAGTAAATGGTATTTTGATATGCCCTGTATCTAGGGAATACAGGAGGAACAATTCAAGGATAACCTTAGAGGTTTTACAAGGAAAAAGGTAATATTCAAAGTTCTCAAGAATAGAAATTTTGATAAAGGAAATGTGACGTAATTATAATAATGCCAAGTGGGGCACATGTTAAACCATGAGAAAGTATAGATTGAACCCAATGAAGGTCAAGAATGGTGAAAACAAGAAGGACCCAAGATAAGAGACGTCCTAAGTATGATCGAGAGTCAGTCGTGACAATGTTAGCCTCTAAAGACCGAGGCAATAACTTATGAAAAAATGGTGATATTTTTTTTTCTCACCAGAGCTTAAGGAAGAGCATTTTCACACAAGCAGTGGTTGGAAATGAGGTAGACAATTTAGTTGGAGATCGTTCAAAAGACATTGATTATAAGGAACTATTACTATCAGGAAAGGCCAATGAGGTGGCCGACATTTTAAATGTAAGAGGATAATTATAGGCGCTCGTGCCAGAGGAATACAGTGATGATGGTTGAAGCCGTGAAAGTTGTATTATGGTTTGGAAGATTGACATTCCTTCTGATGACTGTGCAATACCCAACCATAATAGTAGTTTGGTAAAGATTTAATTCATGTAATCGTCGTGAGCGGGCTATCTATCTTAGAAGGTCCTATCTTGAGAATAATCCAGGACCATGTTTCAAAAAGGTGTAAATGAACCTTTGAGTTAGGTCTTCTATTGAAGGCATATGATTAAGAATGGTATTAACCTGCTATCGTTGCTTTGATTGAAACTCTTCTGTAATTTTATCTGCTTCATGTCATGAAAGTACGTCAGGATCTGGAGTGTTCTTCATGAATTATGAATGGTGATTATGTTAACTCCTTAGAAGAATTTGATACGACAGGTATGGACACCGTATGATTAAATATTAAAATTCCGAGGAACAGTAGGTCAAGGGTCGACCATAATAATACAGAAATGATTCTGCGAGTAATGAGTCGATTACAACCGTAAGAGTAGTACTAGAATGGATGTTGAGATTGAGTACCACTAATCGGGTCGTGGTGATGTATAAGTTATCATTGATAGACTAATTAAGTCAATTATCTACCTATTGAATACTTATTCCTTCTTATCAGTAGAGAGTCGTATTACTATACGAGGAAGGTTGTGGTGCAAGCATAGAATTCTAGTAACGATGATGTCTAGAATGAGATCCCAGATTCAATTTTCAATGTCGAGGGAGTTTCAAAGGTGATTGTTTATAAGCTCGAGCAAGAGCATGGGTCCATAGAATGATGGACGGAATAGTAAATATTCAGACACGTGAAATATGATGCTATAATACCTGATGTTGATATATATACGTATATGTTTTGTTCTCCTATAACAAACCTCTATAGTTCAGAGGTAGATTCCAAGCCAGATATTTTGTGGCAGTATATTTTATATATATACAATTCTCTTCAATTCATTCTTTTCTCTCCTTTTCATTTTATATAAGCTGAGAAGAACAACCCTTCCAGAAGGGGAGGTATTGCCGAATGACTATCTATATGTGTGATAGAAGCCTAGTAGGATACCATCTATTGTTTAATTATTTGTCAACTACTAAAGGCTAACCACCTTCTGTACTAACTATACAATGTAACAAGTGTTAATGATCATAGTGATCTCTCAATAAATTCTTTTACTTCTATATAAAGGACCAAGTTTTTGAAGATAGAGGCAGCTAGAGATGAAGTGGTACCAAGTATAGTGGTATTCCGATTCTAACGCGTTCGTGATACTAAGGTTGACACGATTATTAAAAGGTTATAGAACGCTAACGAGAAAAAGTGTAATCAGTATAAAATTTGGTACGGAAGATAGTAACGATTACGAACTGGAAAAGAGTGGGTATTGAGAAGCAAAAGTTGTAGATCTAGATGAGATAATGAGAGTCTGTACAATAGACTTGAAAGAAATTTGGAATGATCACTTAACGCGGATTGAGTTTTCTTAGGATAATCGATCGTATGTCAGTATCGAGGTATCGCCTTATGAGATCCTTGAGGGAAGACAATGTCGATCTCCCTTATGTTAGGATGAAGTTGTAGAGCGCGAGATGCTTGGACCCGCGGTAGTCCAAAGGACCAAGGATATAATAGATCTAATCAGGGGACGGCTGGTAGTAGCCCAAGATGGACATAAGAAGTATGTTGATTTGACACGAAAGGACAAAGAATAGGAAGTAGGGGACCTAGTGCTGTTATAGGTATTCTCTTGGAAAGGATTGATGTGGTTCGGAAAGAAAGGAAAGCTAAGCCCATGAATTGTTGGACCCTTGGATATATTAAGTAGGATTGGGAAGTTGGCTTACGAGCTAGCCTTACCCCCGAACCTACAACAAGTTCATAATGTGTTCCATGTGTCAATGCTAAGAAAGTATCATCGAGATGCCAGACACATAGTAGAGTACGAGCATGTGGATATGCAACCAGATCTGACTTACGTGGAGAAACCAGTAAAGGTTATGGATAAGAAGGAGAAGGTGCTTCGGAACAAAGTGATCAAGCTAGTCAGAGTGCTATGACAGAATCATAATATGGAAGAATCAACTTGGGAACTAGAGAGCGCAATGCTAGAAAAGTACCCCCATTTGTTTTCTATTTAATTCCGGGACGGAATCCTTTTAAGGAGGGGAGACTGTAATAACCCCAAAATTTTGGACTTTTTGTAACCCTTATGAATAGTGATTTTGCTGATTATGCTGAATAAGAAAACTTTTCATGCCACACCTTGTAGGGGTTCTTCTATTGTTATTCTGAGATCTTATTAGTACTCTATATGGTATATAAGTGTATGTAAAGATCGTCAGAATCCAAATTCGAACACTTTGATTTTTCCCGAAAATCCACCAGATACCGAAAGATTTGAGTATAAGATAACAGGATAAAAAGGATTTAAATTCAAGGATTATAATAGAGGATCATAAAAGGAATATAATGTATTGAGAAAGGTTAAGGAAACCCAAGTAATAAGATCCCGGGTATGATCCCTCAAACGATAAACGAGAACGAAAGTTAAGCGAACCGTATAACAGATCAGCGGTCATTAGGCAAATAGTTAGGAGTTAATCAAAGAGGTTAGTGATGATGATGTCATCAAACCAATAAGAAGAGGACAAGCATGGGAAGATGACATAAGAATGATGACCTAAGCATGACAAAAAGAAGTGTGTTGTTGGTTGATTGTGAACCACACAAAATTTACCATGGTTAAAAAGGTAATTTAGCAAAACAAAAGCAAAACAACCAACAAAACAAATCACAAATCACAAAAACACATTTTCTCCACCTTTCCAAGCAAGAAGCTCTCGGCTTCTTCACCTTTTCAAAGACAAGAAAGTCAAAATCCAAGTTCCAAGCTTTGTTAATTAGTGAGGTAATTATCTAAGGTTCCTTGTACATAGATATAGATATCCTATAAGTTTAAGCTTCAAATTCCTTCACAATCTCTTGCTAAAATTCATGGAAGAAGAGAGTGAATAGTGTTTTTCAAGAACTTGAAATTTTGATCTTGTGTTTTTGTTTAGATAAAGCTTTAGTAAGGATTTTCCAAGGTTGTTTCAAGCTCATTAGTTACTCCTACTCACAAGGAAGGTATAATATCTTAACCTAGCATTGTTATTGAATATTAAGAGCTTATTATGAGTAGTATAGTTCATGAGAAGCATGGTTATTGAATGTTTAGAGATTGGTTGATTTTGTAATGAGTTTGGAGTTGTAAATCTTGGATTATTGGTTAATGAACTTAAGAATAGTTTTAGTTCATTTTTGAGAATAATATAAATTGGAGAACTTGAGGTGTTGGGGCTGTTGTAGTATTGTATGGATGAATTTGGTTGTATGGTTGAATTGTGGTTGATTTGTGGTTGATTTGGAGTAGGATAAAATTTGGTAATCGCGTAAACATAGCCGTCGTAATGCCCGATTTACTTTAGACTGTTTTTGTTCTTAACATCAGGACCCGAGAACTCACTGTTGGGTTTTGACCATTGCCATGATTAGATATTTAATGTTACGAGCTTCATTTTGATATGTGGTTCGCTTGAATCCAATGTACGGTTTAGAAGAAACGACCGTTTTAAGTAACGGCGTTTCGCGAACGAACCATTACCCTTCGCCTTACTTTGAAACATTGGTTAAGGACCTTAAATGACTAATTGGATTATGAAACAATTATGTAAAGTGGATTAGGCAATTGGTAAGATACTCGCGAAAGAATCGCCTTAAAACTCTTAATGGTTAAATTATTAAAACTGGTGGAGCCGAGGGTACTTGAGCGACTTAAGTGAAATCGTTAAGCGCAAAAGCGAACGTTAAGGTCTAATTGGTTAAGGTATAGATTCATAAGCGAATTTGGTTTAATTCCAACTTATATGATGTTTATAGGTTACCAGACTCATCCCAGGACTTTTACCACCCCCAGTCGCTCAGGCAAGTTTTCTACCCGTTATACTGTTGTTGTGATGTATATATGTATATGCATTATCTTGTGATAAGTGCATGACTATTATTAGCAAAGTCTTGCGATATATTGGAGCATGTGATATGATATTTATATGCATGTCTGTTTCATAATCTTGATTTCTAATTGTTGATTCATTGCTTATAAACTGCATAATACCTATGCTAGAGATAAGCAGTAGTTGCGCATACCCTTAGTATAGGGGACCCAAAGATAGATATATTCTAAAACCGGGAGTCAATGTTCCCGAGTATATTATATATATTTATATATATATATATATATATATATATATTGATATAGTTTTCAAAACTATTAATCGAATAAGGTTTATTCGATAACTTTATTTTATTTAATGAATTTTACTTTGAATATTCATTCGAGGACTTATGACTCCGTTTATTTTATTTAATGAATATTATTTTGAATATTCATTCGAGGACTTACGACTCTATTTATTCTATTTAATGAATATTATTTTGAATATTCATTCGAGGACTTATGACTCCGCTTATTTACTAAATAATATTCTTTATTTTATTATAGAATAATATTTCGATAATCAAACTTATTTTCGATTATTCAAATAAAGATCGTACTTTCGTATAAGTATATCTTTGGTTATTTATTATTCATTTCAAGTATGAGTCTTAAAACTTCTACTTCAATTATTTTTATAAAGATTATTCTTTATGGGAATATTATTTAAATAATAATATTCAGTTATTTTCTAAATATATTGGGACTGATTTATTTTATTAAATCAGCATCTCTAAACATTCTTAAAAATATTTTCGAGTCTTCAAAATGATTTTAAAAGTTAGAGCGGAACCCAAAACCTATTTTTATATTTAAGATCTTCCTTTCAAAGGGGATTTAAATACTCGCTCAAAACCTGAGGGATTCGGCTCTGTGGTGTATTTATATTCGCAACAAGGTTGTTGTTTTGACAAATGAATTGATTACTTACCCAATGTTCGGGAACTAAGTCCATCTACTTGAGTCGGCATAAGCGACAGGCCGGGGTACGGTCTATCAAAGTGTAAGTGGCTGGGTGGCAGTCCATCAATGCGTAAGAGGCCAAGTGGCGGTCCAGCACAAGGTCCTAATGCGGCCAGGGTGATGACCGGTGGGGGATTCATCCATCTACTAGTAGAAAAGGTTACTTATTGGTATCTTTTCCTTATCAGCAAGATATCGGGTTTATGCCAAAATTCTTTTCTTTCTAAATTCATTGGATATTACAACTCTATTCATACTTTACATGATAGAGGTTTTCAGGAAATGTATGAGAGATATATATATATATATGGATATATGTATATATATATATATTGGGACTTAATGAAGTGTCTCGTAACTTCACTTCATTCAATGATATTTCAAAAATTGAATTTATTCAAGTCTTATCTTGTAGTCTCATCTATGTGATGAACTTTTGAAACTGATTATACCTTGAACGGTGGTAGTTCAAGTAGTATTCGGAAAAGATATAAGTATATTGGAGTATCTCGTAACTTCATCTTTTCAACTTATATCTGGTTAATGATTATCTTATGCATGACAAGGATTTTCAGAAAAACGTTGAGACAAGGTTAGATATATGAGATCACCTTGCAATGATATTTTTATACAGTTATAAACTGGAACTCTATGTATATTATGCATGGAAGAGGATTCTAAGATTTTGAAAAGTATATATACTTATATACTGATTATTTTGCGACTTGGTCGTGTTAAGATATCAAACTTGGTTTTAATTCTTCTTGACCAAGACTTTCATGAGTACTATGAGAATGCTCATATATTGTTAATTATTATACATATTATTTCGGTGGGCTTGTTGCTCACCCTTGCTTTCTTCTTTCATCACACAACAACAGATAGAAAAGATGAACAGGACCAAGCTTCCAATTCGCAAGCGGTTAGGAAATGTTCCACAGTTTTTTGGAAGCGTTGATGTCGCCGTAGCTGAGGTAGGAACTACCAATAGGCTAGGCTTTCAACTATTGATGAACCAGACTTATGTATATTATGAATTGTAATAATGGCAAAGAATATGTAAATTATTCAGAAACCCTTTTGAGGTGAAATGGTTTATAATTGTGGAATAAAATGACTTATGTTATTTTTGGTATTCATCTCTGAGACTATAACTTGTGGTGTGTATATTGTGGGGTCACAGTACGCAGTAGTTGGTTGATTGTTAAGGTTAAGTATTATTAAGGGAAATGGAACTCGTGACAACCCGAATCCCCGACTCCGGATTTGGGGGTGTTACATTTTATGACGCTCTAATAAGCTTTGAATTGATGCGTTTGTACTCAAGTTGTTAAGTGTTTTAACGTGTTTTTGCATTTTAGGCATTATCTAGGTAATTAGGTGAATTAGCATTATTTTGGTGCTAATTTGGTGTCAAGGTTGTGTTGGAATAAAAGCTCGTTGAAAGTCGGCTCAAATTTGCAAGAAAAATAAAGAAGTCAAGTTCTGGCAGAAGCCCAGTGCGCCCGCGCTGATCAAACGCGCGCCTGCGCCCAAAGTACAGAAAGCCAGCGCGCCCGCGCTGATCAAGCGCGCGGTCACGCCGTGTCGGGATGGCAGAATCCTGTTTCTACTTGGTTTTTGAGAGAAAGAATTCTACACTGCATGGGGCCGTTATATAAACAACTTTAGGCCGTTTTTAATAATATATCAAGCTAGAGACATATCAAGGAGAGCCGTAAGAAGACCGTATTAGCATAATTCAACGAAGAAGAAGAAGATCTTGTTTTTACTTGTGAATCTTTGTTCTAAGTTGTAACTTGGATGCTTGTTTTCTTACTTGTGAACCTTTACTCTTGTTTCGTACTTGGTTTTATTTATTCGTTATAAAACTACGTTTGTTATACCATGCTTTCATCGGAACCCATGTTGAGGATGAGTCTGATTATGGGCTAATCGTTATCGTGGGGTTCTAGTGGATTTATTTATAAATTTCTTTATTTAAATTATTTTGATGCCTTAGTGTGTGGTGATTGTATGATAACCTAGTATTGGTTATGCTTATTCATCTTATGAGCGTCGCAAACTTATAAGATAGTGTGTTAATTCTTAATGAAGCAACAGTGAATTTAAGGATTTAGAACATGCCATGCTAGCATAGGTTCATGTATTTTTTATGCATGATTCGTAGGGAATTTTAACCATCTTACTTGCCCTGTGTAATCAAGATAGATAACTTATGCTTAAACCGTTATATTGTCAAATTATATAGACATATAGGGTCTCAATATAATTGGTGTCTATTCAGCTTCTATCTCTTTTGTGGATGTCTGATAGTATGGTACTCGTGCAACGAAAGTTGGCGTTTATCAGTTTCGTGTTGTCTGATTAGTGTCATCGCCATTGCATGCTAAGGTTAAGAATAATAAGGCTATTGAATGAAGTATTTAATGAAGTTAAAATCCCATGTTTGTCATATATATTAATTCAACCAATCTTATTCTCTTAGTTATAATTGTTAGCTCAATTCTTAGTTATAAACTACCCAATTGTTATCGTCTTAACATTGAATAGCAATCATACATTGTTGTTTAAGTGCATGAATTAATTAGTTAACCAAGCCAGTCGCTGTGGGAACGAACTAGAAAAGATTCTATACTACTTACGAACTCGTATACTTGCGTGTATTATTAGCGCGTATTTAGCGACTAACAGTTATTTGCCTCAAAGGCTCATAATTCACGTTGATAGCCAAAAAGGCTAGAAATTCATATTGATAACCAAAAGGCTAGAAATTCACGTTGATAGCCACAAAGGCTAGTAATTCACGTTGATAGCATGAAGGCTAATATTTCACGTTAAAAGGCTAGCTAGGCCTCTTCTTGATACTATAGTATTGACGGTCACAACGCCTTTAGTTAATGCAAATGTTTATGCATCTTTACAACATGCACAACTAAAGTCCAAGTACCAGGATTACACGATTATGACTACCAAGCAACCATATTTCACATTCTAGTTATACGATTATAACTACCAAGCAACCATATTTCATTCCAGTTATACGATTATAACTACCAAGAAATCACATTTCACATTCCAACTATACAAATATGACTTAAATATGTATAGACGACTAACCCCTATTACGAAGATAATATTTTGTAAATGGGTATTCCGGATAATTACTGGATGCATTCCCGTATTTTCAAATTAATTTTTCAGAAATTGAGCAGCGTTTCCTCCATTTATTGGGCTACCAGTCAATATCATATCGACGTAATCAATCACCAACAACGCAATTCACATATGACACGTAATTCAAATCGTCACAACACTTGACTCAGTATGCTTAAAACTAAAATCGAGTCAAAATACGACTTTTTGATAAATACACGACTCAGAACTGTTTGCAAAACAAGAGACCTTTCAAAAGGAAAGGATTTATGTCTCGAACGTATTTTTAACGAAAGCGGAATATTTTTATGAGTCTAGACGCCTTTGTTTCATATTAAATGGACAAATGGTTTATTTTCTATAAATAAAATAAGAATAATTCAACTAATACTAATATTAATTGACAATTCAATACTCTAAATATTTTTAAAAACTCAAAATAATGTTTGAATATTATTTGGCTTTGTTGTGCATATGTTGTGTACTTTATGATTACATGAACAAAACACCAAAGTAGATTTTACTTGGTGAAATAATGTAGCACTCGACGGATAAGAATTTTAGTCCCGACGGATAACTCATTATAGTCCCGACGGATGATGACTTATTATCCATCGAGTGAGTAGCTTATGTAATAATGAGTCTGTAGCACATTTCTGCATACACCTTTGAATAGATTCTATAGTAGCATATAAGTCATGTTGACTTTAACTAGATATACAGAATAGGTTGATTAATTGTACATAAATGATGTCTTGTAATTTTGCATAAATGAATTGAAGTCAAGTGCCAAAATAGCTACCGACGGATGATTAACAAAGCCGTCGACGGATGATCAAATGGCTATCAACGGATGTTCAATATAGCAGTCGACGAATGATCAATAAATCCATCAACGGATGATCATAAACTCGACGGATGATCATGCACTCAACGGATAAAGAATTCAAATATTAGTTGACAGTGACAACATAGTCACATGCGTCGAAGTGTATGCAAATGGAATGAGGAAGCCTATTAACTGGGTAATAGAGAACAAAGTAGCAAAGTATTAGACCCGACAGTTTTTATAATGATCCTGTCTTTCGAATTTGTAATCTTAGTAATATATAAACCAAGAAGTAGCAAATAGAAAAACATGAATCTGGGAACACAACAAGAGAAACATTTGTAAGCAGAATTATTAGCATTTCTCTGTATTCTCAGTAGTTCAATATTTGTAAGCAGCTGTGAGCATATTTGCACACAGGGTTCTCTCGATATATAATATATATATCTCTGGTGGAATCATTCACATCCACCAAAAAGTTTTTAAAGATTCTTGTTTTTAATTACTTGTGTTTTGATTCGCTTAAGTTTTTATTCCGCATTGTGCTAATCAATACACTTATATTTATATTTAAGTTAGAACATTTTATTTCAAGAAAAAGTTTCAAGAATTCCATTCAACCCCCTTCTGTAATTCTTATCATATTGTTAAGGGACTAATAATTGGTATCAGAGCAAGCTCTTAACTTACAAAGAGTTTAAAGATCAAAATAATATAGCAAGATGAACAAGAAGGATGTTGGAGTCAAGATCCCTTTTCTGGATAAAGATAATTACCATCATTGGAAGGTAAAGATGCATTTTCACATGCTTTCTCAAGATGAGGCCTATGTTGACTGCATAGAAAGAGGACCTCATGTTCCAATGAGAGCTGCAACAGGAAATGAGCCATCAGTCCCCAAGCCAAAGCATGAATGGTTTGATCCTGATATTGAACAAGTCAGGAAGGATAAAAAGGCCATGAATATCCCGTTTAATGGAGTTGATGGAGATATGTTTGACAACATTATCAACTACAAAACTGCCAAGGAAGTTTGGGATACAATACAGATCATCTGTGATGGCACTGAGCAAGTTAGAGAGAACAAGATGCAGCTCCTGATTCAGCAATATGAGCATTTCCATAATGAAGAAAGTGAGTCTCTCACTGACATCTTTAGTAGGTTTCAGAAACTACTAAATGCTCTAAAGTAGCATGGAAGGATCTATCAGACTAAAGATTCTAATATGAAATTCCTTAGATCTCTTCCAAAGGAATGGAAACCAATGACAGTCTCATTAAGAAACTCACAAGACTATAAGGAGTTTACTTTGGAGAGACTGTATGGCATCCTGAAAACCTATGAGCTTGAAATAGAGCAGGATGAAAGGGTGGAGAGGGAAAAGAAGAAAGGAGGATCCATTGCACTAGTTGCTAAGTTGGAAAAGGAGAAGGAAGTGAAGATGGAAGCTGTTGAATCAACTTCAAGGGTCTGTGAGAACAAGGGCAAGGGGCTTGCAGTAGAAAATGAAGATTCATTGAGCCAAGATGACATGGAGGACATTGATGAGCACCTAGCTTTTCTTTCAAGGAGATTTTCCAAGCTCAAGTTCAAGAAGAACTTTGGAGCAGCCAAGACAAATAGAAACATGGTGGATAAATCGAAATTAAAATGTTTCAAATGTGGCTTGGCAGGGCATTTTGCCAGTGAGTGTAGGAAGTTAGATTCCAGTAAGAAAAAGTTTGAGTCTGTGGATTATAAGCAAAAATACTTTGATCTACTCAAGCAAAAGGAAAGGGCTTTTATTACCCAAGAAAATGACTGGGCAGCAGATGGTCTGGATGAAGATGAAGATGTCAGTTATGTCAATCTAGCCCTAATGGCCAAGTCTGATGAGACAGAAACAAGTTCCTCAAGTAATCAGGTAATTACTACAAACCTTGAACATTTATCTAAAGCTGAGTGTAATGATGCCATTAATGACATGTCTATAGAGTTATATCATTTGCGTGTTACACTTAAGTCTCTTACTCAAGAAAATGCTAAAACCAAAGAAAACAATTTGTTTTTAAGTGAGAGGAATAATGTGCTTGAGTCTCAGTTTATTGATTTTGAGAAATTAAGAATTGAGTGTAAGATTGCCAAGGAGGAATTAACTGAGTCCTTGAAAAAGGAAGAAATTTTGAAGAAGCAGCTCAAGCGGGAACAAGAGGTGATTAAGGCATGGAAAACATCCAGGGATGTCCATGCTCAAATCACCAAAGTTCAAGGAATTGAGTCTTTCTGTGATGAAACCTAGAAAAAGAACAAAGAGAAAATAGAACCTAATTTGGTAGATGGACTGCTAACAGATGTAGACTCGACGGATGATGAGGATCATTCGTCGGATAACAAAAAGTGTTATCCGTCGAATAATGAAAATTCTCATCCGTCGGCTGTGAGCAAGCCCATCAGTAAAGCCAAACTAGTTAAGCTGAATGAGAAGTATGGGTTTGTTTCCAAGAACTTTATTTCAGGAGAGTCGAGTCAAGTTAAGAAAGAAAAAAAGGCTAATGTTGGTCACATGACTGTCAAACAGTTGAGTGACAGACTTGAAAAGATTGAGGTAAAAAAAGAGATTAAAAAGAAAAATAATAGGAATGGTAAAGTAGGGATTAACAAACACAATAACTACACACCTGATAAATATGCTCCTAGAAAAATCTATGTCAAGTGTGGTAGTGTAAATCATCTGTATGTTAATTGTAAATCTGCCATGCCTACTTTCATGTCTGTGCAACCTCAATTTCCTCACATGAATGCCATGCCTCCCATGCCTGTTAATGCTATGTCTACACAGAACATGAATGCACAGTTTGCTAATATGCCATTTGCACCTAATCCTTATTATGCTGTATATAGTATGCCACAAATGCCATTTAGCATGCCTTACTAGAATAACATGTTTACATATAACATGCCATTTCCTGTTAGTCACAATATACATGATAATTCTGTTGCAATGAATGGTTTTAAAGGCTCAACTCAAATGACTAGGGATGAATCTGAAATTCCTAAGCCAAATGAGACAAAGCCTAAGAAACAGAAAAAGAAAGCTAACAAGGCAGGACCCAAGGAAACTTGGGTACCAAAATCAACTTGATTTGATTTTGATGTGTGCAGGGAAACAGAAAGAATCTTTGGTACTTGGATAGTGGTTGTTCAAGACACATGACTGGTGATTCTGCCCTGCTCACAGAGTTTAAGGAGAGAGCTGGTCCAAGTATCACTTTTGGAGATGACAGCAAGGGTTATACTGTGGGATATGGCTTGATTTCAAAGGACAATGTCATCATTGAGGAAGTTGCTTTAGTGGATGGTCTCAAACACAATCTGTTGAGTATTAGCCAGCTTTGTGATAAAGGCAATTCAGTAACCTTCAACTCAGAAGCCTGTGTTGTAACTAATAAAAGAAGCAACAAAGTGGTTCTCACTGGTGTGAGAAAAGGAAATGTGTACCTAGCTAATTTCAACTCATATAATGCAGAATCTGTAACTTGTCTTCTCAGTAAAGCAATTCAGGATGAAAGTTGGCTATGACACAAGAATCTATCCCACTTAAACTTCAAGACCATGAATGAGCTAGTAAAGATAGAACTGGTCAGAGGCATTCCTCTAGTGGAGTTTTATAAGGATGGACTGTGTGATGCCTGCCAAAAAGGGAAGCAGATTAAAGCATCATTCAGGAAGAAACTTGATTCAACAATTGAAGGGCCTTTGCAACTGCTTCACATGGATTTGTTTGGACCAGTCAATGTCTTGTCCATTTCAAGGAAAAGATTTTGCCTAGTAATTGTAGACGATTTCTCAAAGTTCTCTTGGACATATTTCCTAAAGTGTAACGCCCTCCAGACCCGGGGTATAAGTCTGGGGGTTACTAGCTAATTACCACACCTGTACAATCTAATTAACATTTAATAAAGAAATGAAACTAAACCCCTTTAACACTAACCAGGATCTTTTTAGGTTGAAGTATGAAAACAAGAACCACTATCTATTTTTATTATAAACCAAGTTTAAATTCTCACAAACTCTCTTTATTACAAACCATTGTCTAACCAGTTTTAAACTAAATTCATTTTTATTCAAACACACCCACTATCTATCAACACTCCACCTGTTCGGGCAACTCAAAGCTTTCTTCCTGGATTGGGATCAACACATTGGGTATGAGAGGATCCCAAGGCTTGACCCACTTCTTTACCACTCGAGTCTTGATGGGTTTCATATTCCTTCTTAACTGAAAACAATAAGGTAAATAACAACAAAAAGGGTGAGCCAAAAATTGCTCAACAAGTCCACAAAATATAAACAGTGTTAAAGTATTTTAAATGAATCCGTAATCCCGGGTATATCTGCAAAGATATAACCCCACGAGAATAGAAAAAAGGCCATTACTGGTGAGTACAAATGAATTAAACTGGACACAAGTTCGCATCTATATTCTGCTGATCAGTCAGAATATAATGCATATCTATATCTCAATATATAGATCCAGTCGGGTACCCAGGCACTACGGCCCATGTCGAGGCACCAGTCATATCCCGGTCCTTAGGATTAAGACACACTCAATCCCAAAATATCATTATCCAGTCCATCGCTTAGCAACCGAAATAATCGGTGTGCTTTGATATATTCTAAACACCAGAATATATCAATCTCAATGTATCACCAATGAAATATGAACAAAGGAATAGCAAGTTTGTATCAATGAGTAAGAACAAGAATCAAAAGAGTGCAACAGTGATAAGCATCTGAAGAAATGTCACTATTCTGAAAATAGAATAGGGGAAAAACTTGGCTTCTACGTGACTCACTGCAATTAGATCACTTTCGTCTATCAGCTACTCGACCTGCCTTGCTGGCTTAGCTTCTATTAGCAAAATAGACTGGTTAAGTCATTTTGTACTTCAATTGCATCTTGAATCGACTTCATACCGTTCCTAATGTTTACCCATGCGCTTACGACTGACTCATGTATTACATATTAGCAAATAAGACTCAATTTAACCATGTAATACACATAAGCACATAAGCACATAATCATTTATATAGTTAAAATAATTTTTAGAACCAAAATCGACTCGCTAATCGCTCAACTAATCGTTATCTTACTGTTTCCCATTTTTCCAGAATTTTTCGGACTCGTCTTGGCATGCATTTCGACTGATAATCAAACAAGTAACAAAATCAACTAATTTCTAGAAGAAATTAAGCTTTAATATTATTTTTTAATGAAAAGAATTCATTTTTCTAAGTCAACAGGCTTTCGTTTCACCCGAATTGGACTAACGGTCTAATTACTATCAATTTAACACTGATAATTCAATTTTGTATTCACTATAAATAATTATTACTAATTTTTTAAACTCAAAAATAATTTTTAAATAATTATTTAAGAAAAATCAGAATTAAAAATGATTTTTCTATAATTTTTGGAATTAAAATGAATTTATTATGATTTATTGGAAATTATTTGATTAATTATCAAAATAATTAATAAATAGTTAATAAATAATAAATAAATAATAAATAATTAAGAAAATAATTTAATCTGATTTTTAGAAAATAATTCAGAATTATTTATAATATAAATCAATTAATTAAATAATTAATTAATCAATTTATAAAATAAATAAATCTGTTTTTTAAAAAACAATTAATAAAGATAAAATTAAAATTAAAATTCCAGAAACATATGTCAGAAAACAAATCCTGACAAAAATCAGATCAAACCCGGGTTGCAAATCGGGTTGCAACCGGGTCACCAAGAACATCCCGGGTCGGGGATGAACTCACCGGAAAATTTCCAGATTCCGGTGGGTTTCCCGGACTCCGGAGACTCTGTTCCTGGCCAAACGGACACCGTTTGGTACCGTTTTTGATCCTAAATCATTCCAAATTACTTCCCCAATCTGTTTCAGGCCAAAATCGACCAAAAACATCCCTGCAACAATTTCTCCGATTAAACAAAACTCAACTCCGGCCAAAACCCTATCTTTTGATTCTTTAAACCAAACTCAACGTTCTATAGTGGAAATTAAAGCTATGAACACATACAATCAAAGCCCTAACATATCAAGAATCAAATATGCACAGAAATCATCGAGTTGTGATTTGAAAATCTGACATAAACCCTAGAAATTGTGAATCACTATACAGACATCGTTCGATCAATTAAACACCATGAATCAACTGTAAATCATCTAACAAAGCTATATCAATCATCAAAACATCAAAATAACCCTGAAATCAAAAAGTCCTAATTCGAACATAAACCCTAGAATTTGAAAATCAAAAACTACGAATTAAAACGTGAAATTGATGCTAAAAATGGAAAGAACAGATCAAAACCTTCAATTTGGATACTCGAACTGCTTGATTTGGTACTGTAATCTGCTCAAAATCACGGCTTGAATTCTCGACCCGACCTTGTTCTTCCCGACCCGAATTTCAGAGAAAATTCTGATTTTTAATGATTTATTAATTATAATTAAATAATAATTAGGCTATTTATAGTAGTAAAATTAATACTCCTAAATAAAATTAAGGGGCTAATTATACATCAAATAAAAATATTTGGCCCTAATATTTATAATTTTTGAGTATTAAAATTTAATTTATAAATATTTTATATATGCAATATATATGCCAAAATTTCCCAAAAATTGTGAATAATGCAAAAATGCAAAGAAATAATATAAATGAAAGTCCTATAATTTTATAAAAATAAAAATGTGATTTTTGTGGGGTTTTTCACACCCAATGGGGCCCGAAAAAATCATTTTTCGTAAAACGAGAAAATTTATAAAATATCTAGATGTTCAGAATAATGCGATGGTAAAGGCCGTTTGATGAAAAATAAGGCCCATTATTTTATTTGAAATACTGGCTTTAAAATCATGGTTCGGGTCGTAAAACATTTGAAATGAAAACGATGAATGCAAAATAGAATATCTAAAAAATATCTTAAAAATACAGAAATAACACAGAATGCACGTAACATGTAACAATTAGGATTTGACAGATAATTACACATAAATGACACATTAATACACATAATTTATTATAATTATGATATAATACAGACGTAAATTTCCCAGTCGTTACATCCTTCCCCCCTTAATAGGATTCTGTCCTCAGAATTTTTTATGAAAACAAATGAGGATATTTCTCTAACATCTCACTCTCGAGTTCCCAGGTTGATTCTTCAACCATAGGGTTTCTCCACAACACTCGCACTAAAAATACAAGCTTATTTCTCAACACTTTTTCTCGCCGATCTAAAATTTTTACCGACTATTTTACAAAAGACAAATGAGGTTGGATATCTATCGGTTCATACTCTATTACATGCCTAGAATCAGGATTATATCGCTTAAGCATTGACACGTGAAACACATTGTGAATATGTTGCATATGAGGCGGTAAAGCTAATTCGTACGCAACTTTTCCCACTTTCTTCAAAATTTCAAACGGTCCGACGTATCGTGGTTTTAATTTACCCTTGTTGCCAAATCTGGTCAATCCTTTCCATGGCGATATTTTGAGTAATACGTTTTCTCCTTCCTGATAGTATATATCCTTCCTTGTTTGGTCTGCATATTTGCGTTGCCTGTTTTGTGCTGTATCGAGTCGTTTTCGAATAAGTTCAATCTTTTCTTTAGTCTGTTGGATTAATTCTGGACCCAAAATCTTGCGTTCTCCAACTTCATCCCAATGTACTGGTGATCTGCATTTCCTTCCATATAATGCTTCATACGGTGGCATTCCAATGCTGGCGTGGTAGCTGTTATTATAAGAAAAATCCACCAAAGGTAAATGCTCATCCCAACTGCCTTCAAAATCAATCGCACAAACTCGTAGCATGTCTTCAATGGTTTGGATAGTTCTTTCACTTTGCCCATCGGTTTGTGGATGATAAGTGGTACTCATGTTTAATTTTGTTCCGAGACACTCTTGAAATTGTCTCTAAAATCTTGAGTTGAAACGAGGATCTCGATCAGACACGATAGATATCGGAACTCCATGTCGCATCACAATTTCCTTGAGATACATGTGCACTAGCTTGTCGAGCGAAAATCTTTCATTAATCGGTAGAAAATGTGCCGACTTCCTGAGTCTATCCACAATCACCCATATCACATCATGATTTGATTTAGTCCTTGGTAGTCCTACCACAAAATCCATCGCTAAATGTTCCCATTTCCATTCTGGAATATCTAACGGTTGTAATAATCCGCTCGGACGTTGATGTTCCGCTTTGACTCTATGGCATGTGTAGCATTTACTCACCCATTCTGCTATTTCCTTCTTCATATTCGGCCACCAAAAGTTTTCTTTCAGATCGCGATACATTTTTGTGCTTCCTGGACGAATGGAATACTTCAAATTGTGTGCATCTCGCAATATTTCTTCTTTTAATTCTGCCACGTTAGGAATCCAGATTCTCGATGCAAAGCATAAAATTCCTTCATTATCCTTCTGAGTTGTAATCTCTTCTCCCGTTAAGTCGTCATCTTGACTCATCACTTCTTCTTGACAGCGGCGAATCTTCTCTAACAACTCCGGTTGGAAAGTCATAGTGTAAATAGCTTCTGCAGATTCATTGGGAATACGAATTTTGATTTCGAATTTGTCGAATTCCTTAGCTAATTCTTCACATGAAGTTAACAAATTCAATCTTTCTTTTCTGCTCAGCGCATCTGCCACAACATTTGCTTTTCCTGGATGATAGCTGATCGTAACATCATAATCTTTAATCAATTCCAGCCATCGACGTTGACGCATGTTCAGTTTCTTTTGCGTGGAGATATACTTCAGACTTTTATGATCTGTGTAAATTTCGCATTTTTCACCGTAGAGATAGTGTCTCCAAAGCTTTAATGCAAATACGATCGCTGCTAATTCCAGGTCATGTGTAGGATATTTCTGTTCATGAGGTTTAAGTTGTCTCGAAGCATATGCGATGACGTTACCGTGCTGCATCAATACACATCCTAACCCGTGATACGAAGCATCGCTGTAAATGACGAAATTCCCTTGCTCATCTGGCAATACCAGTATCGGTGCGGTTACTAACCGATTCTTCAATTCTTGGAAACTTTCTTCACATTTATCATTCAATACAAACTTTTCACTTTTTCGAGTTAACTTGGTCAACGGCATTGATATTTTCACAAAATCTTTAACAAATCTTCTATAATATCCTGCCAATCCCCAGAAACTTCGAACTTCTATCGGTGTCTTTGGTCTTTCCCAATTTAACACAGCTTCAATCTTCGCTGGATTGACTTGGATGCCTTCTCTACTGATGATATGCCCTAGAAATTGTACTTCCTTTAACCAGAATTCACATTTTGAGAATTTCGCATACAGTTGCTCTTTCCTCAGAATTTCCAAAGCTATCCTCAAGTGTTCGGCATGCTCTTCTTCTGTCCTTGAGTAAATCAAGATGTCATCAATGAATACAATCACAAATTTGTCCAAATACCTCTTGAATACTCTGTTCATCAGGTCCATGAATGTTGCTGGCACATTGGTTAAACCGAATGCCATTACCAGAAACTCGTAATGCCCATACCTCGTACGAAACGCAGTTTTGGGAATATCTTCGGCTTTAATCTTCAATTGATGATAGCCTGATCGTAAATTTATCTTCGAAAACCATGTGGCTCCTTTTAACTGATCGAATAAATCATCGATTCTCGGTAGCGGATACTTGTTCTTGATGGTGAGCTTATTCAACTCCCGATAGTCAATGCATAATCGCATGATGTCGTCCTTCTTCTTTACGAACAAAACCGGTGCACCCCATGGGGATACATTGGGTCGTATGATGCCTCGATCTAGAAGATCTTGCAGTTACGTTGACAATTCCTTCATATCAACTGGAGCCATTCGATATGGAGCTTTCGAAACTGGTTTTGTGCCTGGTGCTAGATCAATCGTAAATTCGATTTCTCGATCTGGCGTTAACCCTGCAAGCTCATCTGGAAAGATGTCCGGATATTGACTTACAACTGGAATGTCTTCTATTTTTAGGACATCCTTTCTCAGTATTTAACACGTAAGCTATGTACACCTCACAACCTTGTCGAAGCAATCGTTTAGTCTGCATTATGGTGAGAAATTTCTTCCGCTATTTTTCGCCCTTGACTATTACCGTCGCATTTTCCGCATTTCGCAGTTTGACTTTCTTATTCGCGCAATCTATCTGAGCATTATGACAAGCTAACCAATCCATTCCCAAAATGAAATCGAATTCTCCTAGCTTAAAAGGAATCAAGTCTACTAAAAAATAATGTCCGGCTATTTCTACATCACACGCAGGACATACTCGATCTACTGGAACTTGGTGGTCATTCGCTAATTTTATAATTAACGTCTCGCCCAACCATTCGATTTCATAATGTAACTTATCAAGAAATTCTTCAGAAATAAATGAACGGGTAGCTCCAGAATTAATTAATACTTTTGAACTTACGGAATTCACCAACATCGTACCTGCGATCACACTCGGACTCTGCACTGCTTCTTTCATTGTCATGTTAAAAGTCCTTGCTCTGGGTTGATTAGGCGGTGGCGGAGGTAATGCCAATACTCTTGGAATACTGGCTGCCATAGCTGGTCCTTTGCAATTTCTAGCGATATGCCCTTTCTTTTTACACTGGAAGCAAGTAATTTTTGCTATCTTTCCCGTTGGACATTCGTTAGAATAATGCCCTTTCTGCTTACATCGATAACACGTCACATCCCTTTTTATACATACGTCGATATATTTTCGATGACATATCTTGCAGTACGGCACTGGAACTCTGGTCATTCCCTGCTGAATGGGGGCTTGGAAACGATTACCTGTTTTCGGTGTACCTTGTCCTATCCTCTTAAAATTCAAATTTGTCCGGGCTTGAAATCCCGGCTTTCTAGTGGAGCGGTCTTGGAAACTTCCCTGTCCTTTGTCTTGTTGAGATCTTTCACTTTCCCCTTCAATAATCAAAGCTTTCTGGACTACGGCGGTATACGTTGCTAATTCAAAAACTGCAACTTGGCCACGAATCCATGGTCGTAATCCTTCTTGAAATCTCCGAACTAGCTTTTCTTCAGTATCAACCTGTTCTGGAATAAACCTAGCCAACTCAGTAAATTTGGCTTCATACTCTGCCACGGACATATTTCCCTGCTTCAGTTCTAAAAACTTAATCTGCATTTGGTTCTTCACATAGCGAGGAAAATGCTTTTCTAAAAACAATTCTTTAAACCTATCCCACGCAATCACATCTTCACCCTCTAAAGCCTTTTTAGATTCCCACCAATAATTTTCCTGTCCTTTCAATAAATAGCTAGCAAAATCAGTCTTCTAATCTTCACTTATCTTTACTAGTGCAAACGCTTTCTCTATTTCTTTCAACCAGGTAGTAGCCTTAATAGGATCAGTAGACCCTTCAAATTCTGGAGGTTTAACTGACTGAAACTGCTTAAAAGTAACAACATGTAATGTTGATGGTAATTGAGGCTCAAGACGAGGTGGCTGCTGTAACATTTGTTGTTGCATTTACTGTTGTTGATGCTACATCTGTTGTTGCATCATGACCATCTGTTGTTGCATCATATGGAACATTTGGTTCATGGTTTCATTATTCTGACCTTCAGAATTGTTGTTAGAGGTCTCAGCCCTAGTCTTTCTTTTTGGTGCCCTCTTCTTCTGATAATAAAATAGGTGATATTTCTTTAACAGTTTAATAAACAATTGACAGTAGGTAAGAAAACAATTTATCTTGTATTAATAACATGATTTAAATAAATAAAAAAAATAGTTGCTGAATATAAAAACTGGAAATGTAAGCAGTTAAATAAAATGGTTGTTCTCTTTTTTTTCAACAGGAATTATAATATGAGAAGTTGTAAAACAATAAAGTGAAAGTAAATGCTGTAAAACTGTAAAGACTGAAATTTAAATAAAAGAAATTTGAAAAAGTTCATCTTATATATATGTGACACCAGCCTCAGGTGTAAATGCTTGATACAAAAAGTCTTGTGCTACTGGTAATCACTCCGGCTACAAGTCATACTACCACTACAGGTGAACTACTACTACAGGTTAAACTACTACTACAGGTTAAACTACTAGTACAAACATACACACTACTCACTAGGTTATACTATGCTGCCCCTATATACATCTGTACTCTGAAGTCACTGTCTCAAAACCCAGGCGGAATACGCCTAAGCTCCTCTCTAAGTGCCTGGACCAAGGTCTGTGCCAAGCGGAATATCCTGTAGAACTCTGCGAAAGAAGGTGGTCCCTCATGGGTCAAATCATCAAGCTCCCAAGTGGCACTCATCAACACTGACCGCAATCGCTATCTCATATAGTAATCCGGCTGTAGGGCCGCTAACGGTCCCCTGTCCCTCTGGTCAAACAGATACATGATCTCTCGACACTGTGCCCGCCAATACTCCACATCATCCCTCATAACCCTGTACTCATGATATGGTACCATATGCGACTGTGCAACCTGACATACTGACTCCTGTGACTGAACCCTCGGTATACCTGCACCTTGCTGTGGTAAACCTAACTGTAGATCCACATCATGCTCTCCCATCCCCTCGACTGGAATCATCTGAAACACATCTGATTCTGGGGCATGCACTGGTATATGAGGTAACAATGGTGGTGGTGGTAACTCCTGCTCAACCTCCGGTATAAACTGATGCTCAACTGGTAAAGGAACCATCGGCTCAAAGAACTCAAGTGGATCAAACATCTCTACGGGGTCATGAACTATCCCCTGTACTGGTGTTACCGGCTCATGTGGCAATGGTGGTGGAGGTGGTAGAGGAGGAAACATGTGCTCAGATACTGGAGGTATAACTGGTGCTGCTGGCCCAATGACTCTCCTCTCAGAAGATGCGGAATAACTAGAAGATGCCATCTGATAATATACCAAAGAAAAGAAAGGTCACTAAACAATCCTAAGATTTATACTTCCCTATTCTAATCTGACCTAAATCCTAACACTATTTTTTTTCCTATTTGTCTATTCCTATCCTATTTAATCTCCCTATCTTATCTTAACCCTAATGTTCTTGTTTTCAAGGACCAAACCTACAGCTCTGATACCAAACCTGTAACGCCCTCAGACCCGGGGTATAAGTCTGGGGATTACTAGCTAATTACCACACCTTTACAATCTGATTAACATTTAATAAAGAAATGAAACTAAACCCCTTTAACACTAACCAGGATCTTTTTAGGTTGAAGTATGAAAACAAGACCCACTATCTATTTTTATTACAAACCAAGTTCAAATTCTCACAAACTCTCTTCTTTACAAACCATTGTCTAACCAGTTTTAAATTAAATTCATTTTTATTCAAACACACCCACTATCTATCAACACTCCACCTGTTCGGGCAACTCAAAGCTTTCTTCCTGGATTGGGATCAACACCTTGGGTATGAGAGGATCCCGTGGCTTGACCCGCTTCTTTACCACTCGAGTCTTGATGGGTTTCATATTCCTTCATAACTGTAAACAATAAGGTGAATAACAACAAAAAGGGTGAGCCAAAAATTGCTCAACAAGTCCACAAAATATAAACAGTGTTAAAGTATTTTAAATGAATCCGTAATCCCGGGTATATCTCCAAAGATATAACCCCATGAGAATAGAAAGAAGGCCATTACTGGCGAGTACAAATGAATTAAACTGGACATAAGTTCGCATCTATATACTGCTGATCAGTCAGAATATAATGCAGATCTATATCTCAATATATAGATCCAGTCGGGTACCCAGGCACTACGGCCCATGTCGAGGCACCAGTCATATCCCGGTCCTCAGGATTAAGACACACTCAATCCCAAAATATCATTATCCAGTCCATCGCTTAGCAACCAGAACAATCAGTGTGCTTTGATATATTCTAAACACCAGAATATATCAATCTAAATATATCACCAATGAAATATGAACAAAGGAATAGCAAGTGTGTATCAATGAGTAAGAACAAGAATCAAAAGAGTGCAACAGTGATAAGCATCTGAAGAAATGTCACTATTCTGAAAATAGAATAGGGAAAAAACTTGCCTTCTGCGCGACTCACTGTAATTAGATCACTTTCGTCTATCACCTACTCGACCTGCCTTGCTGTCTTAGCTTCTATTAGAAAAATAGACTGGTTAAGTCATTTTGTACTTCAATTACATCTTGAATTGACTTCACACCATTCCTAATGTCTACCCATGCGCTTACGACTGACTCATGTATTACGTATTAGCAAATAAGACTCAATTTCACCATGTAATACACATAAGCACATAACCACATAATCATTTATATAGTTAAAATAATTTTTAGAACCAAAATCGACTCGCTGATCGCTCAACTGATCGTTATCTGACTCGTTTCCCATTTTTCGAGATTTTTTCGGACTCGTCTTGGCACGCATTTCGACTGATAATCAAACAAGTAACAAAATCAACTAATTTCTAGAAGAAATTAACTTTAATATTATTTTTAATATTATTAAGATTTATTGGAAATTATTTGATTAATTATCAAAATAATTAATCATTTTTAAATAATTAATAAATAGTTAATAAATAATAAATAAATAATAAATAATTAAGAAAATAATTTAATCTGATTTTTAGAAAATAATTCAGAATTATTTATAATATAAATTAATTAATTAAACAATTAATTAATCAATTTATAAAATAAATAAATCTGTTTTTTTTAAAATTAATGAAGATAAAATAAAAATTAAAATTCCAGAAACATATGTCAGAAAACAATTCCTGACAAAAATCAGATCAAACCGGGTTGCAAATCGGGTTGCAACTGGGTCACCAAGAACATCCCGGGTCGGGGATGAACTCACCGGAAAATTTCCAGATTCCGGTGGTTTCCCGGACTCCGGCGATTCTGTTCCTAGCCAAACGGACACCGTTTGGTACCGTTTTTGATCCCGAATCATTCCAAATTACTTCCCCAATCTGTTTCAGGCCAAAATCGACCAAAAACATCCCTGCAACAATTTCTTCGATCAAAACCAAACTCAACTCCGGCCAAAAACCTATCTTTTGATTCTGTAAACCAAACTCAACGTTCTATAGTAGAAATTAAAGCTATGAACACATAGAATCAAAGCCCTAACATATCAAGAATCAAATATGCACAGAAATCATCGAGTTTTGATTTGAAAATCTGACATAAACCCTAGAAATCGTGAATCACAATACAGACATCGTTCAATCAATTAAACACCATGAATCAACTGTAATTCATATAACAAAGCTATATCAATCATCAAAACATAGAAATAACCCTGAAATCAAAAAGTCCTAATTCGAACATAAACCCTAGAATTTGAAAATCAAAAACTACGAATTAAAATGTGAAATTGATGCTAAAATGGAAAGAACAGATCAAAACCTTCGATTTGGATACTCGAACTGCTTGATTTGGTACTGTAATCTGCTCAAAATCACGGCTTGAATTCTCGACCCGACCCTGTTCTTCCCGACCCGAATTTCAGAGAAAAATCTGATTTTTAATGATTTATTAATTATAGTTAAATAATAATTAGGCTATTTATAGTAGTAAAATTAATACTCCTAAATAAAATTAAGGGGCTAATTATACATCTAATAAAAATATTTGGCCCTAATTTTTATAATTTTTTAGTATTAAAATTTAATTTATAAATATTTTATATATGCAATATATATGCCAAAATTTCCCAAAAATTGTGAATAATGCAAAAATGCAAAGAAATAATATAAATGAAAGTCCTATAATTTTATAAAAATAAAAATGTGATTTTTGTGGGGTTTTTAACACCCAATGGGGCCCGGAAAAATCATTTTTTGTAAAACGAGAAAATTTATAAAATATCTAGATGTTCGGAATAATGCGATGGTAAAGGCCGTTTGATGAAAAATAAGGCCCATTATTTTATTTGAAATACTGGCTTTAAAATCATGGTTCGGGTCGTAAAACGTTTGAAATGAAAGCGATGAATGCAAAATAGAATATCTGAAAAATATCTTAAAAATACAGAAATGACACAGAATGCACGTAACATGTAACAATTAGGATTTGACAGATAATTACACATAAATGACATATTAATACACATAATTTATTATAATCATGATATAATACAGACGTAAATTTCCCAGTCGTTACATAAAGTCTAAAGATGAGGCTAGTGAAATCATCATCAATCACATAAGGAAAGTCAATAATCATCCTGATTTCATGGTTAGAAAAATCAGGAGTGACAATGGAACTGAGTTCAAGAATTCTGTCATGAGAGCATTTTGTGAGGAAAATGGGATTCTGCATGAGTTTTCAGCAGCAAGGACTCCACAACAGAATGGAGTGGTGGAAAGGAAGAATAGATCACTTATTGAAGCTGCAAGGACAATGCTTGAAGAATCAAAGTTACCAACATACTTCTGGGCTGAAGCTGTAAATACTGCATGTTACACTCAGAATATTTCTCTGGTTAATCAAGCAAGATGCATGACTCCCTATCAATTGTTCAAGAACAAGAAGCCAACTCTAAACTTTCTTCATGTCTTTGGCTGCAAATGCTATATTCTGAGAAATCAAACTGATCAAAATGGGAAGTTTGATGCTAAAGCAGATGAAGGAATTTTTGTTGGATATGCTGTTGGTAAAGCATATAGAGTCTACAATCTAAGAACCAACATTGTTGTGGAATCAATACATGTTGTGTTTGATGATAAAAAGATTGAAGGACTGAAAGATGGAGATTACCATGAGAGCCTCAAATTCAACAATGTGGAGATGGTTAGTGATGACAGTGATGATGAAAGTGATCAAGAGAATGTATCTAAGGATAATGCAGATAAATCTACCACCAATGAAGCACAAAACTCAACATCTGTCGAGTTGCATAATGATTCATCCGTTGGAAGGCAATCTGCGTTATCCGTCGGAAGACAACCAGCTTCATCCGTCGATACTCAAAATTCACCATCCGTCGGGTTATCAAGTGGAGCAGGAAGTCAAGATAGATCACCTATAGAAAGTTCCCCTTTCTCAAATCAAAGATCCACAAACTCAGGGGGAGTTTCTAACAATCAAAACTCAATCACACATCAAGAAAACAATGAGGTTTCTTCATCTAGAGCTAATCTACCTCAACAAAGGAAGTGGACAAAAGATCACCCCTTTCAGCTTATTATTGGTGATGTTTCTTCTAGAGTCCAAACAAGAAGAGCAACCCAGGAAGAATGTCTATACAGCAGCTTTCTTTCCAAGGAAGAACCAAAGAAGGTAAAAGAAGCTTTATTGGATCCTGATTGGATTTTAGCTATGCAGGAGGAGCTAAACCAATTTGAAAGGAATAATGTATGGAAGCTGGTGCCCAAGCC
Source organism: Apium graveolens (assembly GCF_009905375.1). Lineage (NCBI taxonomy): Eukaryota > Viridiplantae > Streptophyta > Magnoliopsida > Apiales > Apiaceae > Apium > Apium graveolens. Next base: position 138,706,040 of record NC_133647.1, read on the forward strand.
TAAAGGAAAGAATCCAATAGACACCAAGTGGGTATTCAGAAACAAGATGGATGAAAATGGCATTTGTCAGGAACAAAGCTAGATTGGTTGCTAAGGGCTATTGTCAGCAAGAAGGAATAGATTTCGATGAAACATTTGCTCCTGTTGCAAGACTTGAAGCCATCAGAATGTTCTTAGCCTATGCAGCCCATGCCAATTTCAAAGTCTATCAAATGGATGTCAAAAGTGCCTTTCTGAATGAAGATTTGGAGGAAGAAGTTTATGTCAGTCAACCTCCTGGTTTTGAAGATCCAAATTTTCCAGAATATGTCTATTATCTTCTGAAAGCACTTTATGGACTGAAGCAAGCACCTAGAGCCTGGTATGACACTTTATCAAAGTTCCTTTTGGAAAATCACTTCACAAGAGGTACTGTAGATAAAACTTTATTTTTCAGAAATGTTAATGGCTCTAGTATACTTGTTCAAATTTATGTAGATGATATTATTTTTGGTTCTACAGATGAGAAACTTTGCAAAAAGTTTGCCAAATTGATGCAAAGTAAGTATGAAATGAGTATGATGGGAGAACTAACTTACTTTCTTGGTTTACAAGTTAAGCAAGTTAGTGATGGAATATTCATTAGTCAAACTATATATATTTTTGATCTTTTAAAGAAGTTTGATCTAATGGATTGCACATCTGCAAAAACTCCCATGGCCAGTGCAATTAAGCTTGAATTAAACACTACTGAAAAGTCTGTGGATATTTCAAGTTATAGAGGCATGGTTGGCTCACTTCTATACTTAACAACTAGTAGGCCAGATATAATATTTGCTACATATTTATGTGCGAGATTTCAGGCTGATCCTAGAGAATCTCACTTAATAGCTATTAAGAGAATTTTCAGATATCTCAAGGGAACACCAAACCTTGGCATTTGGTACCCTAGAGATTCTGGTTTTGATCTAGCTGGTTATTCAGATGCAGATTATGCAAGTTGTAAAATTGATAGAAAGAGTACAACATGAACCTGTCAATTTCTAGGAAACAAGCTTGTGTCCTGGTTCAGTAAAAAGCAAAATTCAGTTTCTACTTCTACAGCTGAAGCTGAATATATTGCTGCTGGCAGTTGCTGTGCACATATTTTATGGATGAGAAATCAATTGCTAGACTATGGTTTGCAAGTTGAGAGGATTCCTATTTTCTGTGATAACACAAGTGCAATTGCCATCACTGAAAATACAGTACAACATTCAAGGACAAAGCACATAGATATCAAGTACCATTTCATAAGGGAACATGCAATGAATGGTACTGTGGAACTACATTTTGTTCCCAGTGAGAAGCAGCTTGCAGATATCTTTACCAAACCACTGGATGAATCCACCTTTTCAAGGTTGGTAAGTGAGTTAGGTATGCTTAATTACTCTTAAATCTATCTGAGTTAATTTGCAAGTTTAAATGCAGCCAGAGATTTAATTGATTTTTCAGTCTAGGATGAAATTTTGGCTAAGTCAAAATTTACATCTCGACGGATGACCTTTATCCATCGAGTTTGGTCATCCGTCGAAATACAATTTGCTAATAAAAATCAATTACTTTTCTGGAATATTTTATATATCGACGGATAACAGTTTATCCTCATCCGTCGAATTGTCTTAATCTCAGCCGTTAATTCCCTGTACATTATCCATCGACTATACTTACAGTTTGTAAGCATGACACGACGGATAATGGGGGGGAATTTTTACAGTTTATTTTTAAACGGCTATTTTAGGCAATTTCTATTGGTTACTTTATTTTACTTTATTATTTTTTTTCAGTTATTTTTGAGATAGTATAAAAGCTTATTTCATTGCAATTGCTTTTCTTTTATCATTCTCAATTCAACTGCTCTAATTTCACTCTCTCTCAAAACACTTACTCTCTTTGTCTCCAAGCTCTTATTCTCTAACAATGGCACCTGTTGTAAAGATTATGTCTCAAACTGGGTTCATTTATGAGAAGAACAATTTCACTGCATTAGTGAACAAGGGTATTCAGCAATCAGATGACTATCACAAGATGATGGACTTTGTGAAGAATTGCAAGCTCAATTAAGCCATGCTGGAATCACCTACAATTTTCAATGAAGTTGTTGAAGAGATGTGGACCACTGCTATCTACAATTCTACAGATAAGACCATCACTTTAACCATTAAAGGTAAAGAATTCTGTATAAATAGTGATATGATAAAAACATGTTTCAAAATTCCTGATAACAATGTGACTTCACCACACACTGACACTGATCTAATCAATATGCTCAATTCCATGCACTATGCACTTCCCACTTCTAAACTGAGTGATATTAGAAGAATGGGTCTTAGGAAAGAGTGGAGTTTCTTGTGTGATGTAGTTACAAAGGTTTTCTCAGGAAAGATCAGTAATTTTGATTCAGTGAATATTTTCATCCTTAACATGCTATACATGCTAGTTATAGATAAATTTTATAATTTCAGTGACCTTTTCTTGTTTGAGTTAGGTTTTAAATTAGGGGAGTTAAATAAAAGAGGTAAAAATGTGTATTATGCTAGATTTCTTATGTTATTGGCTAACCACCTCTATGAAGAGATTGTGCTTGAGAACCCAAACAAAAAACTGGATTGTTGGGTTCAAGAGAGAAGGCTCATTGCAGATTTGAACAGGGCCAATCATCACAAGGATGTGCCAATGTTCTACTTTCCTATAATGCAAGCACCTCAGGTAAGTGAGGTAAGTTCATCCATCCCTACAACTATTCCAACCTCCACACCTTCTTTGAGTTCAAGAGTAGCTATGGAAATTGTGCCAATGACCAAACAGTTACCTACCAAAGCTGCCAAACCTACTATTATTTCAAAATCCAAATCAAAGAAAGCCCCCTATGGTATCTCCCAAAAGATGCCAGTTGAAAAATCCACTAAAGCCAAAGAGGGGAGTGTGAAGGAGGGTAAGTTAGGTGAGGGAAGGGGTGAACATAAAAGAAACCCCAAGAATAAGGTTGGAGAGTTGAGTGAATCCCAGCCTAGCCACACTGCAGTTTCCCAACAAACTACAGTGCTTAAAAAGGACAAAAGCTCATTTCTAGCTGCATCCTCCCAAAAGGATGTAGCTATTGAACAAAGCTCTCAACCAAGAGCACAGGCCAAGAGGGTTAGGGACACAAGCTCACCCCAAACTTATGCCAGAAAGAAGAAATCAAAAACCTCTGGGAATGCAGAGGGTACACACACTGTGCAAACTGGCTAAAGACACAGTCACTGCACCTTCACAAATTGAGCTTGATGTGGCTCCAATAAATGTGGAGTCACAGCCAAAATCTCTAGTTATACAAGCATCTCAAACACAATACTCACCAACAAATTCTCTGGATGTGCATATGATAAACACATCAATTCCTGATTCCCCTTCTTTAACTCTGTTGGGGAAGCCAAAATCTAGTGCAAGTGAGCATCATCTTTTAGATGATTTGTTGGCTCACTTGCCTATTCTTTCAGGAACTGTTGTGTCATCTGTGCCTAAAATATCTTCAATCAGCACCGAGTCAATAATAGTTTCTATTCCCAGCTTATTCATTTCTACTCTCTCGACGGATATTGTTCATCCGTCGAGTAGTGATTGTATCCCGACGGATAAGCCTAACAGCAGTTATCCGTCGGATAGCAAAACCACTCACTCGATGGATATCACTCATCCGTCGAGTATCTCTGCACAGCTTCAAACTTCAATTATTTCAAGTGCAGAAGATTTAGTGGTTGTACAGTCACTCTTAGGATTGAGAGAGAATAGTGTTTTGAGTGAGAGTCTGGGTTGCTCCCAGGAAAAAGGAGAGGAAATGAGTGAAAATCTGCAATCCATTTCTTCAGGATTGGCAAAAGGGAGTAAGAGGAGTCCCACCTTAGTAGGTGAAGGTGAGGGTGTGAGGGTGGGGAGCCAGAGTGAGACCCTGATGTAACAAAAGAGAGAAAATGAGAGAAATGCAGGTACTGGAGCAATAAGGATGGATGTCATTGCTAGTGAGTCAATGAATGTCCAGGATGCAGACAGAGAAGGACTATCTCAGCATCTTAAAGCTGTTATTGATTCTATTTCCCTTGATGCTGAGGAATTTACTCACCCTGTTCCAGCTTATCAAATTCTAGCTGAACAGGGCAATGACAATGCAGAAAGGATGCTCAATCTGGTGCATACCACCCAGTCTATGCAAAGGGCTAAGGATGCCATCACAGCTTTGCCTTCTACAGCTGGTGATGTGGACTATGAGACTGGGGGTTCAGCTGACTTCTTTGGAGATGGGAGTGGGGATAGTGAAGATGAAGCAATGGACATAGGGGGAGAAGTAAGCTCAAGCTCTAGGTCAAGTATGTCATCATGGGCATTCTCAAAGAACTGTGATGAGCAATACTTCAAGACAACCCTGATCCATTTTATCAATCAGACAAATACTGCTCTTCAAACCACTACCAATGCAAGCACCAAGAAGCTCCTTCAGGCATATCTTGCCTCCCTGCAACTTCAGCAAATACAAGACCTCCAGCATGCTAGAGATGTGGATTCTATGAAGGGTGATATTGAGGAGATGAAGAAGGCTATTTCAGACAGGATAGATTCTAAACTTCCAGAAGCTACAATGCTTGACATCAAGAGGCAATTAAGGAAAAATTCTGATATGTCAACCAAGATAGATGCCTTGGATACAAGAATGTCATCCATGGAAGCATCTTTAACTGCCATTCATCTCCATCAAGCCCAACAGACTAATCTACTTCAAAAACTGGTGGCAGCTCAAACCCCCTCCACAGCTCAACTTGATGATAACAAAAAGGGGGAAAAAGGACCAAGTGAGGGGGAGAAGCTTCAGATACAAATCAGTAAAGTAATTGTGCCTTCAATTACTATCTCAAAGCCACCAGTCATAGATGGTATAGATCTGATTCAAGCAGCAGCAGCCAACTTGAAAGTTACTGAGAAAGAAAAGTTGAGTTTGGTCAACTGGGAGAAGATTGATGAGGAGATACAGAAGAAGTTTGAACTTGTCAAGGAGCCAGTTGAGTCAGCCATCCATCACACTCAAGTCAAGAAATTAGTGTGAATGAGATGAGCATGAACTATCTGGAAAGAGGACAATCTTCGTGCATCAAGTCTCTAAAGGATGAAATGATTCTTAAACCAAGGGCAAACTACTCAAAATCATCCTTGAAGAACCCCTTGGACACTGTGTATGAGACACCCAAGCCTGATGAGAAGAAGCTTCTGTCAAGATCAATTGCCTTCTATAAAGATCCAGCTGATTCAGCTTCTAAAAGGAGAATTGCTAAGATTTTCAGGAATGGGAAAGAAATTTGTGTGGTGGCTGGACATCCTCAATTTGCTCAAGAAAAGAGAGAAGAAAAAGCTAGATTGAAGCAAGAAAAGAAGAAGGATGCTCTAGATGCTAAAAAGGCTAAACAGAAGAGAGAGCAGATTGCTATCTTGGCCAAGCTACATGCTGTAAATTCATCACAACAAATTCCCTCTCAACCATCTGAAGCTACTGAATCAAGGAAGCAAGTTGAAGAACAGAAGAAATCTCCAAGAAAGAAAGAATTGGCTAAAAGAACTAAAAGGAGACTGGATATTGTTGACAAGGAATTGGAAGATCAATTTCCTAAGGAATCCACACCAGCTACAACTCAAGCATCAAAGCCCTCTGTGGTATTTGAAGACATAAGGGCGGTGGATCCCTACAGGAATATTCATGGTGAACCTATTGTGCCCAAGGATGAGCCAATAGAATGGGAGAACATACCAATTCCAGACTTCAATCTACCAATCCTTAGCAAGCCAAAAAGGACAAAGTCAAGAGCAGTCAAGAAAGTGAAGTTGTCACCTCTCAAATCCAAATCTATAGTCAAAGCTCAACCAAAAGTCAATAGGGGAGACTATTTTACTTGTGTGACATCAAAGAATTTTCTGTTCTAAATCTCTATCTGGATGAACTAGATGAAGTAAGAGGTATTGATGTATACAGAAACCTACCTGAAAGGTTAGTGTTCAAGTATAATGGAGGAAAGGAGATCCAGTGGCCACTTCACAGGATTCTTCAAGAGAGCCAAGTTGTACTGATTAAAGTTTATTCATCCTTCAAGAAGAACTTTGGGTTCAATGTCACTGCAAGAAGACTAATATTGAAGAAGATTGAAGAACTAAGGAGTGTTAGAGCTAAAGATGCACTCCCAAAGACTCTAATCATCCCTTACACAGGGAGAAGAGTGCATCTAAGGCCCTACTGGCTGATGGAGTTCATAGATGACAAAGGTGTGAGAAGATTATTCAGATTAGAAGACCAATTGAGCATCTCTAGCAATGAGACTCTTTTGGAAATGCAAGGAAAGTTAAATCTCTCATAATCTGATGAACTGGAATTCCACAGGCAACTCCAAAATCAGATTGATGAAAACAACAGAAAGCTTGGAAGAAGATCCAGACCTTCAAGAAACTAGATAAATCTGCTCAAGCTAGAGGAGCATCTTGAAAATGACTGTGAGCTAAACTTTGTACATTTTATTATTTGAAGCACTTTTCAGTATTATCTACTTTCTTTTAAAGTTGTAGGTTTAGGGTGTTTTGTTATCATCAAGTATCTCTTAATTTATGGCTACAATTCCAGTAGACATAAATTGGGGGAGAGTTTTGCGCATATGTTGTGTACTTGATGATTACATGAACAAAACACCTAAGTAGATTTTACTTGGTGAAATAATGTAGCACTCGACGGATAAGAATTTTAGTCCCGACGGATAACTCATTATAGTCCCGACGGATGAAGACTTATTATCCATCGAGTGAGTAGCTTATGTAATAATGAGTCTGTAGCACATTTCTGCATACACCTTTGTATAGATTCTATAGTAGCATATAAGTCATGTTGACTTTAACTAGATATGCAGAATAGGTTGATTAATTGTACATAAATGATGTCTTGTAATTTTGCATAAATGAATTGAAGTCAAGTGCCAAAATAGCTACTGACGGATGATTAACAAAGCCATTGACGGATGATCAAATGACTATCAACGGATGTTCAATATAGCAGTCGATGAATGATCAATAAAGCCATCAACATATGATCATAAACTCGACGGATGGTCATGCACTCAACGGATAAAGAATTCAAATATCAGTTGACAGTGACAGCATAGTCACATGCGTTGAAGTGTATGCAAATGGAATGAGGAAGCCTATTAACTGGGTAATAGAGAACAAAGTAGCAAAGTATTAGACCCGACAGTTTTTATAATGATCCTGTCTTTTGACTTTGTAATCTTGGTAATATATAAACCAAGAAGTAGCAAATAGAAAAACATGAATCTGGGAACACAACAAGAGAAACATTTGTAAGCAGAATTATTAGCATTTCTCTGTATTCTCAGTAGTTCAATATTTGTAAGCAGCTGTGAGCATATTTGCACACAGGGTTCTCTCGATATATAATATATATATATATATATATATATATATATATATATATATATATATCTGGTGGAATCATTCAAATCCACCAGAAAGTTTTTAAAGATTCTTATTTTTAATTACTTGTATTTTGATTCACTTAAGTTTTTATTCCGCATTGTGCTAATCAATACACTTATATTTATATTTGAGTTAGAACATTTTATTTCAAAAAAAAGTTTCAAGAATTCCATTCAACCCCCCTTCTGTAATTCTTGTCATATTGCTAAGGGACTAACAGGCTTAATTATAAGTAAAATTAATAAATTAAAACACACTATAATTAATATTTGCACTTATAAACGTACCGAAAAATATGACCAAAAGCGAATTTCACAACTTCTAAAAATTATGAAATAAATATATATACACTAACATACTATAATATACCCAAATACCAAAGCGGAATCTCAGAATCCTTACCCAAAATAAACTCTGATCACCCCAAGGGATTATCTGGTGTCCGGAAAATATCTCCAGAAAAATCCGAAATTAATAGTCATAGACATACACACGCTAAAATGCCATGTGGAGTAATCGACACAGTCAAACTCCTTTTCTATGCCCCAAAAATAAATTAAAATGGAAACTATGCCTCGAAAATTTTCTTCTCAAAATCTTGTAATATATATACATGTGCGTAGATATTGAAGCGTTGATTATTTCTATATATAACAATTGAAATTTGGATGGACGGTGTGTATGATTTGAATTTTTAAAGTTGAACGTATAAAAATCTACGGAGAAAGGTAGCAAACAGAGAGAGACAGAGGGGAGGGGAGGCGGTGGAAATGCAATATAGAAGCAGGGGGTGGGTCTGTGACGCGTTTGTGTCCGTTTATTTTTTATCTAATTCGTTTTTGTTTTTTTTTGTTTTTAAATAAATTTTGTAGATGACACGTAGCAGTTCATATACTGTGAATTAAACACGTATCAATTGGATTGATACGTGTCACCCGAAAGATTACCAAAAATAATTTTAACGAACCACCTTACGGGTGAAAATAAGCCGAAAGATTACCAAAAATAATTTTAAAATTCCCAAAATATTTAAAAACTTAATAAAATACAATTTTCATATATTTTTTTAAAAAAAATTGAATTGTGCATCGAACCCGCATTTTGCGATTTAAGGAAGAAATGTGCGGGTAAATATAACCCGAAAAATTTCCAAAATAATTTTAAAATTCTTGAAATATTCAAAACTTAAAAAAATTTAAATTCCAAATTTTTGAAGATTTTTTGAATTTAACTTTGGACCTGCACCTAAATACAATCAGAAAATCATTTAGGCACAAATAATTGACAAAATATTATTTTTAAATTTTATAAATTCCTATAAATAATTATTGAAATTATAAAGCCATAAAAATAATTTTAAAGATAATATCAATATTTAGAAAATTTAGAAAATAAATCTTCAATAAAATCCTTTTTAAAACATAAATATATTAATACGACTCAGCGATTAATAAGATAAATAATTCTCAACAGCAACTGAGTCACACATTTTTAATATTAACACAACACATAGCTGGCATAATCATATCATATATTTATTTATTTAATATTCATATTTTAATAGCACAAAAATACATATCATTATAGCTTAATTGTGAAGCTAACACATAACAGCTAATCATCAAGTGCTTATACATGCAAACATATAATATTCTTCACATTTAACCAGATATTTTACCTACTAAATATTGACAATAATAAGTAACACATTTACAGTTTTAATAAAATATAAATGGCTTATTATTAAATATTAAATGCATGCTCGTGTGTGCTTCTTGGACAGATATGTGACAACTCTCCCCTCCTAATAAAAGTTTTGTCCTCAAAATTATATACCTGTATGGTTGAATAGGTAGGGATACTGATGTTTCATGTTCTCTTCTATTTTCCAATTACTTCTTCTCTAGAGTGATTCCTCCACAATACTTTAACAAGCGGTATCATCCTATTACTTAACTGTTTGATCTTATGACTTGTAATTTCTACTGGTTCTTCTACATATCTTGCATTTTCATAGATCTCTATTCCCGGATCTTTTAAAATATGTGTAGGATCGGCACGGTACCTTCTTAGCATACTAACATGAAAACATTATAAATCTGAGGAAGCTCTAAAGGTAATGCTAGCTTATAAGCTAAGGATTCTATTCTTTCAATAACTTCATACGGTGCCATTCCAATACTACTATGAAACTAATTTTTATATGCAAACTCCATCAAAGAAATATATCCATCCCAAGAACCTCAAAATTCAAATACGCAAGCCCTTAACATACCTTCTAATGTTTGGATTGTCCTTTCTGATTGACCGTCAGTTTGAGTATGAAAAGTTGTACTAAAATTTAACCTAGTACCCAAGACATCTTAAAAACTTTTCCAAAATCGTGATGTAAATCTGGGATCCTTGTTAGAAACAATAGATATCGGTACCCCATGTAGTTTCACAATCTCACTTACATACCTCTTTGCTAGATGATCAAGTGTACAACCCCAACGAATAGGTAGAAAATGAGCAGACTTTGTCAAACGATCAACAATAACCCATATAGCATCATTTCCCTTCTGAGTCTTAGGTAACCCATCACAAAATCCATAGTGATTCATTCCCATTTCCATTCAAGAATTGATAAAGGATGCAACTTACCAGCTGGAGCTTGATGTTTTATTTTCACTTGATGACATGTCAAACACTTTGCTATGAATTATGATACTTCCTTTTTCATTCCAGGCCACTAATAATGAGGTTTCATAGTCTGATACATTTTGGTTGTTCCAGGATGCATAGCATATGGTGCATTATGAGATTCATCCACAATCTCTCAACGTAGATCATCAACATTAGGAACACAAATTATCTCACCACACATAAGAAAATCATCTTGGAATCTAAAATTGGTATCTTTTCCTAGCTTCAAAATCTCGATAATATCCGCAAATTTTGGATCACGTGATTATGCTTCTGGTATCCTCTCTTTCAACACTGGTCGTATATTTAATGTAGCAAGAAACACTCCAATACTCTCAATCTCTAAACTTACATTCATTTCCCTCAATTCAATAGAGGATATTAAGGAAGATACCAGAAGACTTGACAAACTGCTATTACTCTTTCTGCTCAATGTATCTGCCCTGGTGTTTACTTTTCCTAGATAGTACTCAATAGTGCAATCGTAATTTTTTTAAAGTTCGACCTACCGTCCTTGTCTCATATTTAAATCCCTCTGACTTATTAAATACTTTAAACTCTTATGATCAATAAAAATCTGAAATGTTTCACCCTATGAGTAGTGCCTCCAAATTTTTAAAGCAAATATCACTGTTGTTAATGCTAAATCATGAACCAGATATGAAATTTCATGTGGCCCGAGTTGTCTTGAAGTATATGCATAACCATTTCATGTTCTGTGACACTTCTTGGTGTCTCCCAATTAAGTACCACCTTTATTTTCTTTGGATCAACTTCTATCCCTCTGCTAGAAATAACATGTCCTAGAAATATACGGTCTAACCAGAATTCACATTTTCTCACTTAGTATATAACTATTTTTTAAGGATTACAAAACCATCTCCAAGTGTTGTTCGTGAATTGTGCACTTTTGGAGTAAATGAGTATGTCTTCAATGAATACTATAACAAATCTATCAAGAAAAAGTTGGAATACATTATTCATCATTGCCATAAACATAGCTAGTGCATTAGTAATTCAAAAGGAAAAACTAGAAATTCAAAATGACCATATCATGTGTGAAAAGCAGTCTTGGGTTCCGTTGCAATCTTTACTGATGGTAACCTGATCTTAAGTCAATCTTTGAGAAAACACATGCACCTTGTAGTTGGTCAAACAAATCATCTACTCTCGGTAGTGGTTATTTATTCTTTACTGTAACCTGATTCAGCTTGCGGTAGTCTATACATAATCTCATAGTACCATCTTTCTTTTTTAACAAACAATACCGGCACACCCCAAGGTGAAGTACTCGAACGAATATAATCTTTCTCCAGTAACTCTATCAATTGTTTCTTTAACTCTTTCAATTCTATTGGTGCCATTCGATATGGAGAATTGGAAATCGGTGTTGTACCTGGAAGAAACTCAATAGAAAATTCTATATCTCTATTTGGTAGCATTCCTGGCAATTTTTCTGAAAATACCTCTAAAAATTCCTTAACCATGGGAATGTCTTCAAGTTTACTTGTAGCGACATTAGTATCAATCACATTTGATAAATAAGCATCAAAACCATTCCTAATCATCTTAAAAACTTTCAATGCAGAAACTAAACAATTTGGTATGATTTGACGATCACCACAAAATAATACTCTATTCAGACCAGGAGAATCAATCATAACTTCCTTGGTGCTACAATCTTGTTAGATATATTTGATAATGTCATGACTAATATAATTTATGTTTAGTTTTCAGATCTTACTTAAATAGGACAAATCAGTACTTAACTGAAATCAGCACTTATACTGAAGTCAGAACTTAAGTTATCAGTACTTAAGGTTCAGGAGATATTTATCAGAAGATAATATCAGGACTTAAAGGAAACGTTCAGATAAGGAAGGCGGCTGATTGAAAGGAAGAGAAGATCAAGACTAACGTAAAAAGAGATATGCATGAAGAAGGAATTCTATGAATAATAGAATACTTGGAAGAAAAGATATCTGATTGATATATTTTAGGAAGCAGAATTATATTCCATATCAATTAGTGATTATCTTGTAACTGTGTAGTATATAAATATAGACATAGGGTTTACACTATAAGTGTTATCATTATCGAGAATATTATTCATTGTAACCCTATCAGCTCTCGTGATATTTGTTCATCACTGAGAGAGGACAGTTCCATACTGTAACAGAGTTTATTGCTTTGAATAAAGTTTGTTTTCTGTTACTTGTGTTATTAGAATTCGATTTGATTGTGATATACATTGTATTCACCCCCCTCTACAGTGTGTGTGACCTAACAAGTGGTATCAGAGCCTATCTGTTAACACACAAACAGTTTAAGATCCAAAAACAATCATGTCTGAAGCAGAAACTCCAACCAAGCCCACCAAAACTGAAGAACCACCAAAGACACAAATCCATAGTCGATATGAGACTATTAGAGTTCCCATATTGAAATTGTCTGAATATCCTATATGGAAGGTGAGGATTACTATGTTTCTGGAAGCTACAGATCCAGAATATCTTGACAGAATCAAGGAAGGACCTCACAATCCAACAAAGCTCGTTGTTGCAGTTGCAGGTGAAGCAGCAAAGTCTGTACCAAAGGAGAAGAGTGATTACACTGCTGAAGTTATCGCTTCAATTGCTAAGGATGCTAAGGTACGACACTTACTGCATAGTTCCATTGACAATGTAATGTCAAATAGGGTGATTAACTGTAAGACTGCAAAGGAGATATGGGATGCCTTGGAAACAAGATGTCAGGGAACTGATACAATTAAGAAGAACAGGAAGACAATACTCACTCAAGAGTATGAACACTTTGACTCAAAGCCAAATGAGTCATTGACTGATAGCAGCTGGGATTTGAAGGCAACAACTATAAGAGACAACTATAATCTTGATGAAACGACTCTTGATAAAATTTATGGGATGCTCAAGACTCATGAACTTGAGATGGAACAAAGAAGCAAGAGGAAAGGAGGAAAGTCAAGGATAGTTGCTCTTAAGGCTGAAGAAGAATCCCCCAAGGCAGCTACCTCAAGGAAAGGCAAGGGAAAAGTGCTCATCACAAAGTCTAATACTGAGTCATCAAGTTCTGATAGTGATGATGACTCAGGATCTGAAAGCTTGCCTGAGACGGATGCTGATGAAGAGATGATGAAGCTGTGTGCTCTTATGGTGAAAGGAATCACGAAGATTGCATACAGGAAGTTCAGGAAGGGAACGAAGTTTTCCAGGAGAGGTGCAAGTTCTGATAAGAAGAATTTCAGAAAATCTGAAGGCAAAGGAGGAAAGTCTGAAAGAGGAGATTATACAAATGCCAAATGCTATAATTATGGTGAAGAAGGCCACATATCTCTTGATTGCAAGAAAGTGAAGAGTGACAAAGGCAAGGCTCTTGTCACGAAGAAAAACTGGACAGATACCTCAGATTCTGAAAGTGAGGAGAATTATGCCTTGATGGCAAATGCTGATATGGCAAGTGCTGAAAGCAGTTCTGAAGCTGCTGAGTTAAAGGTACCTCAAACTACTTATGCATTTCATACTGATGATATTAATGAGTTGAGAAGATATCTTAAAACCATGTTCATTAGCTATAGAGACCAAACTTTAACATGTGAAAGATTAACTTCTGAAAATCTTGCTTGTAAAAAGAGGAATGATTATTTAGAAAAAGAGTTAGTCATGTTCCATCAAACTCAGAAAGATAGAGATGATGCTTTCTATGTTAGGGATGAAGTACTTAAAATGAATGAATCTCTAAAAGCTGAGTTAGAAAAGGAAAGAGAGATTATCAGGACTTGGACTAACTCTGGCAGAACAACTCAGAATTTGTTAAGTAGTGAAAACTGGAAAGAGGGCTTAGGTTATGGAGAGGATAAGAATGATAAAGGAACTGTAGATATTAAGCCTATAGTTGTTAAACAAAAGCCAAAGTTAAAACCTGTTAAGTTTGTAGCTGTAAAGTCTAATACTGAGAAATCAGAAGTTAAAAAGGAATTAACTTCTGACAAACTAAATTAGGAAAAGACAACTGAAGTAAATGTAGGCTTAATGACAAAGAAGCAGCTTAAGCATAAGCTGAAAGATGTTAAGAATGCAAACAAGGTAAAATCACCTAGGAAAAATAGGAATGGAAAGGAAGGTATGAATAAAAGTAATGATTATAAACCTGTTCCTCATGCTCCTAGAAAAACGTGTCATAACTGTGGAAGTTCTAACCATCTGGCTTCTTTTTGAAGGAAGAATAAGAACATAAACTCCTTACCTTCAAAGTCAGGAGTTAAGAGTCAGTTTGTTAGATATAAGCTACAAAGTCCTTATTTTCATTGTGGTAGTTTATGGCATTCCATTTATACTTGTAAGGAATATCATAGTCTGTACTATAATTATTATCAAATAAAACCTTCTTTAAAGAAAGTTAGCATTGTTCAATCTAGTGTAAATTCTGATTAAAAGTCTGATAGTGTAAATTCTGATAAGAAAAATGTTAACATAAACTCTGATGCTAAATCCGCTGTAAATGTTAACAAACTTAATAAGGCCAAAGGATCCAAGCAAGTATGGGTTCTTAAAACTAATCATTAGTGGTCTTTGTGATGGCAGGGCAACAGGAAAAATTAAAGAAATAGCTCTAGTCTCAGGACTTAAACACAATCTGCTGAGTGTTAGTCAAATCTGTGACAGAGGTTATCATATGGATTTCTTTGAAGAACACTGTAAAGTTGTAAGTAAATCTACAGGCAAAGTTGTTCTGAAAGGATACAGGCGTGGTAACACTTATGAAGCCAAGCTTTCAACAGGTACTGATGGTTCTGCAGTCTGTCTGATTAGTAGAGCATCAATTGAAGAAAGCTGGAACTGGCATAAGAAACTCTCTCATTTAAATTTCAACAATATAAATGAATTAGTCAAGAAAGATCTTGCGAGAGGACTTCCAAAGTCAGTATTTGCTCCTGATGGCCTTTATGATTCTTGTCAGAAGGCTAAACAAAGGAAATCTTCATTCAAGAGCAAGACTGAATCATCAATTCTTGAGCCTTATCACCTACTACATGTTGATCTATTTGGTCCAGTAAATGTCATGTCTATTGCAAAGAAGAAATATATTATGGTCATAGTGGATAAGTTCACCAGATACACATGGGTGTATTTCTTGCACACAAAAAGTGAAACTGCATCTATCTTGATTGATCATGTCAGGCAACTGGATAAATTGGTCAAATATTCTGTGAAGATTATAAGAAGTGATAATGGCACTGAGTTCAAGAATTTGATAATGGAAGAGTTCTGCAAAAACCATGGAATCAAGCAGGAATTTTCTGCTCCTGGAACTCCACAGCAAAATGGAGTTGTTGAAAGAAAGAATAGAACTCTTATTGAAGCTGCACGAACTATGCTTGATGAAGCAAAGCTTTCAACCTATTTCTGGGCTGAAGCTGTGCAGACTGCTTGTTTTACTCAAAATGCAACACTCATTAACAAGCATGGAAAGACACCATATGAGATGGTGAAGAAAAAGAAGCCAAATCTGAAATATTTTCATGTATTTGGATGCAAGTGTTTTGTTCTTAAGACTCATCCTGAACAGCTATCGAAATTTGATCTAAAAGCTGATGAAGGAATTTTTGTTGGATATCCACTTTCCACAAAAGCCTTCAGAGTCTACAATTTAAGAACAAGGGTTGTCATGGAATCTATCAATGTCTCCTTTGATGATAAGAAGATTACTGGACTTGAAGATTTCAATGATCATGAACAGCTGAGATTCGAAAATGAAGACTTAAATTCTGATACTGAAAATCCTGACAGTCTAAATCCTGATACTGCAAACTCTGATGGATTAAACTCTGATGTTATTGAAATTATGGTTTCTACTCCAAAGGAAGATGCACCTGTGCAGGGGGAGCATACTGAAGATGCAACCACATCACAAGAAGCATCAGAACATACAACTGGCTCTTCAAGTTCTGATTTATCAAGTTCTGATAAGCCAAGTTCTGATAGTTCTGAAAACTTAAATTCTGAAGGATCCAACTCAGAGAGCATAGTATCAAGGGGAGCATCAGAAAATGTTGATGAAGATAGCATGGATCATGGGGGAGCATCCAGTTCTAGAGAAAACCTTCCATCTGAAAGGAAGTGGACTAAATCACATATACCTGACTTAATAATTGGAAATCATGATGCAGGTGTAAGAACTAGAACAGCTACTTCAAGTGAATGTCTTTATAACTCTTTTATTTCTCAGACTGAACCAAAGAAAGTTGAAGAAGCTCTTCAAGATGCTGATTGGGTGCAAGCAATGCAGGAAGAGTTAAATGAATTTGAAAGAAACAAAGTCTGGACCCTAGTGCCAAGACCAAAGAACAGATCTGTTGTTGGTACAAAGTGGGTATTCAGAAACAAAACTGATAGTGATGGCATAATTACAAGGAATAAAGCAAGGTTGGTTGCAAAAGGATATTCTCAATATGAGGGAATTGATTATGATGAAACATTTGCACCAGTTGCTATATTGGAAGCCATAAGGATATTTTTGGCTTATGCTGCTCACAAAAATTTTACTGTCTTTCAAATGGATGTGAAAAGTGCTTTTCTCAATGGAGAATTGAAGGAGGAAGTATATGTTGAACAACCTCCAGGCTTTGTCGATCCCAAATATCCAAATCATGTCTACAGGCTTGATAAAGCACTTTATGGCCTTAAGCAAGCTCCAAGAGCATGGTATGAGACTTTAGCTCAGTTTCTTCTGGAAAGTGGATTTAACAGAAGAACTATAGACAAAACACTATTCTACCTCAACCATGGAAATGACTTACTTCTGGTTCAGATATACGTTGATGATATCATCTTTGGTTCTACAAATGACACACTTTGCAAGAAGTTTGCCAAACTGATACAGTCAAGATATCAAATGAGTATGATGGGGGAACTTAGCTATTTTCTGGGCCTTCAAGTCAAGCAGAATGAAGAAGGCACTTTTATTTGTCAAACCAAGTACACCAGAAACTTGTTGAAGAAATTTGGAATGCAAGATTGTTCAAGTGCATCCACTCCCATGGCCACTGTAACAAAACTGGATAAGGACACTGGTAAATCAGTAGATATTACTGATTACAGAGGTATGATTGGCTCCTTACTCTATCTAACTGCTAGTAGACCTGATATCATGTATGTTACCTGTCTATGTGCAAGATTTCAAGCAGATCCAAGAGAACCTCACTTAACAGCTGTGAAAATAATTTTTAAGTATCTTAAAGGAACAGCTGATCTGGGATTGTGGTATCCTAGAGAATCAGATTTTAAACTAATAGGTTACTCAGATGCAGATTTTGCAGGTTGCAAAATTGACAGGAAAAGCACAAGTGGAAGTTGCCAATTTCTTGGAGGCAGATTGGTTTCTTGGTTAAGCAAGAAACAAAAGTCAATTTCCACATCAACTGCAGAAGCATAATACATTACTGCAGGAAGCTGTTGTGCACAGATTCTTTGGATGAAGAATCAATTACTGGATTATGGGTTAACATATTGTAAAATCCCTATTTACTGTGATAATCAAAGTGCTATTGCTATGACAGGTAATCCAGTTCAACACTCAATGACAAAGTATATCAGCATAAGGTACCACTTCATAAGGGAACATGTGAAGCTACTTTTACAAGATTGGTAAATGAACTTGGAATGGTTTCAGGTTCTTTCTCTAAATCTGCTTAGTTTTGTTCTGATGCATCAGACTTTATGATCAGTATTTACAGATATTACTCTCTTTGTGTATTTTGTGCCTAATTGAAAAATTGCTTAAGTACTGATTGTTGTCTGATGTGAATCTCTAAACTCTGATAGTGAAATGACTGTTTTTATGACTATTCAATCCTATGAGGATAATTGTGCTAGATGCTGACCTAGTAGTCTTTAACATACTAGAGATCCCATGTTAGAAGTCATTATTTATGTGGAAATCTATTGACAGAAGAAAATTCTGATATTGAGCTTAGTCACGTTTACTTTGTCTATCTTCTTACTAAGTCAAAAACTGGAATAATGCTTCTCATCTGTTAAGTTCTGATGTTAGTAAATCTGCTGAATGTACTAAGTGCTGATAAACCTCACTTATCAAAAGAAAAAGGAAAAGAAAAGGGAATAAAAATCAGGTACTCCTTTGAGATCTAGAGTAAAAATGTGGAAGGGACGACCCAAGTGTGTTAGGAATATGTGTATTAATTTGATGATAAGTTCAGCAAAACACTTAAGTAGAAATCTAGTGTTTGTAGCCTCAACGGATAAGACCATCTTGGCTATCCGTTGAAGGAGTAGCCTTACTTAGCAATAAGTTTGGTATTGTAGCACATCTCACTCTCTGATTTCAAGCTGTAATTCTTAGATGTTGTTAGGAGATAATCAGTCATGTTGACTACTAATGGATGTACAAATAGGAGGGCTAATTGTAAATATTTCATGCCTTGTAATTTTGTATAAGTGAAGAACTGTCAACGGATATTGAAGACCTTCAACGGATGAGAAACTAAGCTTCAACGGATGCCTCTAATGCTTCAACGGATAATATCCATCAACGGATAAGTGCTTCAACGGATAAAGCTTCAACTGCTAGAGCATCAACGGATAAAGCCATCAACGGATGAAAGCTTCAACGGATGCACTGCTAGAGCATCAACGGATAAAGCCATCAACAGATGAAAGCTTCAACGGATGCTCAGCCTCATAGCAGTTGATAGTGACAGTTAACAAAGCTGACAGAGGCACATGGATTGACAGAGATGTGGTAGCCTATTTCAGGAACAACAGAAAAAGCAGCCGTTTTTAGTCTGGTTCATAATGGAAAGTCAACAGATAATTCCATATTACACTGGATAAAAATGGAACAGAAACAAGTGGAGAACTATTGTCTTATTGTACTTTATCTTTGTCTTCACTTGTAAACTTGGTGTTATATAAACCAGGTAGTAGCTAGTAATTAGACGTGAATTTTCCCTGAGCTGTTTAGAAATATCAAGAGAGAAAATCATCTAGTTTGTACTAGGAAGCAGCTGTGATTTAATTTTGAATCACAGATTTTCTGAAATAACACATCTCTGGTGGAACAACAAATCCACCAGAAAAGTTTTTAAGTTCTTTGTGTTCATTACATTTGTGTTTGAATATATATCTGTCTGCATCAGCTCCAAGCAATTCACACACATTTGATCACTCAAACACTTAGACTTACAAATTGCTCAAAACTTGAAAAAGTTTTGAGATTTACATTCAACCCCCCTTCTGTAAATCTCATTGTTAGTCCACTGGGAATAACAATTGGTATCAGAGCAAGCTCTTAACCTACAGAGAGTTTAAAGATCTATTCTGCTAACATCATGAGTAAGAAGGATATTGGTATAAAGATTCCAATCCTGGAAAGAGATAACTATCATCACTGGAAGGTGAAGATGCATTTACATCTTCTCTCTCAAGATGAAAGCTACATCAACTGCATTGAGAATGTTCCTCACATCCCACACAAGGTGGCCACAGCTGCTACTGCTACAGTTGCTGTTGGACAGTCTATTCCCAAGCCAAAGGCAGAATGGACTGTTGAAGATATTGAAGAGGTCCACAAGGACAAGAAAGCCATGAACATTTTTTTTAATGGCCTGGATCAAGATATGTTTGACAATGTCATCAATAGCCAAACTGCTAAGGAAATTTGGGATACTGTGCAGCTTATCTGTGAAGGCACGGAGCAAGTTAGAGAAAACAAAATGCAGCTTCTTATTCAACAATATGAATATTTCCACTTTGAAGAAGGAGAATCACTGAATGATACATTCAACAGATTTCAGAAACTATTGAATGGATTAAAGCTGTATGGGAGAATGTACCAAGTCAAGGACTCCAATCTAAAATTTCTAAGGTCTCTACCAAAGGAATGGAAGCCTATGACTGTTTCTCTAAGAAATTCTCAAGATTATAAGGACTTCATACTTGAAAGATTATATGGAATTTTGAAGACTTATGAACTTGAGATGGAGCAAGATGAGCTGTTGGAAAAGGGAAAGAGAAAAGGAGGATCAGTTGCACTTGTAGCTGACAGTGAAAAAGTTGAAGCCAGAAATGAGGGAAAGACAATGCCAAGTCTCAAAATTGGCACATGTAAATCAGAATCAAGCAAGGGTAAAGAGCAAGTTGATGAGGATGAAGACAATTCCAGTCAGGATGAATCTGATGATATTGATGAACATCTGGCCTTTCTGTCCAGGAGGTTTGCAAAGATGAAGTTCAGGAAAAACACAAAGTTCACTAAGCCAAACAAAAACATGGTGGACAAATCAAAGTTCAAATGTTACAACTGTGGCATTAGTGGACACTTTGCAAGTGAGTGTAGGAAGCCAAATTCTGAGAAAAAGAAATTTGAGCAAGTTGATTACAAAAGGAAGTATTTTGATTTGCTCAAACAAAAGGAAAGACCTTTTCTCACTCAAGATGATTGGGTAGCAGATGGGGTAAATGAAGATGATGATATGGAATATGTCAACCTAGCCCTGATGGCTAATTTTGATGAAATTGAAACTAGTTCATCAAGCAACCAGGTAATTACTACTGATCTCTCTCAGCTTTCTAAACATGAATGCAATGAAGCCATAAATGATATGTCCAATGAATTATATCATTTGCGTGTTTCTCTTAAATCACTAGCTAAAGAAAACACTAGGATCAAAGAAAATAATGTGTTTTTAAGTGATAGGAATATTGTGTTAGAGAGTCAGGTAATTGAGCTTGAAAAGATTAAACTTAAATGCTTGACTGTCGAGAGTGAACTAGAAGAAGCTGTTAAGAAAGTAGAAATTCTTTCTAAACAGTTAGAAAGTGAGCAAGAGGTTATCAAGGCCTGGAAAACATCTAGGGATGTTGGTGTTCAAATTGCCAAGGTTCAGGGAATTGAATCATTCTGTGAGGATGCCTGGAAGAAAAACAAAAAGAAGTTAGAATTAATTGATGGATTGTCAACGGATGTGGAATCAACGGATGATGAAAGTTATCCGTTGAAGGAAGAAAAGGAGCATCCGTTGAAGGCTCATCAATTAAAACAGGCAAGTTCCTTTAAAAATAAAAAGAATGATTCAACTCTCAAGAACTTTGTCAGAGAAGGAGCAAGTACATCCAGAGATGTCAGTAAGGTGAATATAGGACACATGACTTTAGATCAGTTGAAAGATAGGCTTAAGTTGGTTGAGGATAAGAAGGAAACTAAAAGAAAATCTAGAAGAAATGGGAAGGTAGGGATTAATAAACATAACAATTACACACCTGATAGGTATGCTCCTAGAAAAAGCTGTGTACATTATAAAAGTGTTAATCACATATCTGATAATTGCAAATCTGTTAAAAATGCTCCCATGCCTTCAAATCCCTCCATGCCTAATATGTCTATGTCACCTCTGCATGCTACGCCTGTTATGTCTCACCAGAATCCCCATGCATATTTTGCAAACATGCCATACATTAACAATCCTTACTTTACTGCATTTAGTATGCCTCAAATGCCATACAATATGCCTATGTGGAATAACATATTTGCACAACCTATGCCTTATCAAATTCAATCAAATGTGTTAAATGATTCCGTGACTAACCCTACACTTCAACCAACCACATCTGAGACCAAGGTTGACCCAAAGTTACCTAAGTCAAAAGATGCAGGAGGAATGAAGTCTAGGAAAAAGACTAACAAGGCTGGACCCAAGGAAACTTGGGTACCAAAATCAACTTGATTGATTTTGTTGTGTGCAGGGACAAAGAAGGAATCTATGGTACTTGGACAGTGGTTGTTCAAGACACATGACAGGAGATTTCACCCTGCTCACAGAATTTAAGGAGAGAGCTGGCCCTAGCATAACCTTTAGAGATGACAGCAAAGGATTCACTATGGGATATGGCTTGATTTCAAAAGAAAATGTCATCATTGATGAAGTTGCATTGGTTGATGGTCTCAAACACAATTTATTGAGCATCAGTCAACTATGTGACAGAGGAAATACTGTTTCCTTCAATTCTGAAGCCTGTATTATCACAAGTAAAAAGGACAATAAAGTGGTTCTAACTGGAGTTAGAAAAGGTAATGTGTACTTAGCTGATTTCAACTCTACAGATGCAGAATCCATTACTTGTCTTCTCTGCAAAGCAAGTCCAGTTGAAAGTTGGCTATGGCATAAGAAGCTGTCCCATTTGAATTTCAAGACAGTGAATGATCTGGTCAAAAAGGACTTAGTTAGAGGAATGCCTCTAGTGGAATTCACAAGGGATGGACTGTGTGATGCTTGTCAGAAAGGAAAGCAAAAGAAAGTATCATTCAGTAAGAAGCTTGAATCTGCAATTGATGAACCACTGCAACTTCTACACATGGATCTCTTTGGACCAGTCAATGTATTGTCAATTTCAAGGAAAAGATACTGCCTAGTGATTGTAGATGATTTCTCAAAGTTTTCATGGGTTTATTTTCTTGGATCAAAGGATGAAGCTAGTGAAATCATCATCAATCATATCAAGCAAGTCAACAATCATCCTGATTTCAAAGTAAGGAATATTAGGAGTGACAATAGAACTGAGTTCAAGAATTCAACCATGAAGATGTTCTGTGGAGTAAATGGGATCATGCATGAGTTCTCAGCTCCAAGAACTCCACAACAAAATGGTGTGGTGGAAAGGAAGAACATATCACTAATTGAAGCTGCAAGGACAATGCTTGAGGAGTCAAAGCTCCCAACTTATTTTTGGGCTGAGGCTGTTAACTGTGCATGTTACACTCAGAATATTTCTCTAATCAATCAAGCAAAATGCATGACTCCCTATCAATTATTCAAGAGAAGAAAACCAACTTTAAACTTTCTACATGTATTTGGTTGCAAATGTTACATCTTAAGGAATCAATCTGATCACAAAGGAAAGTTTGATGCAAAGGCTGATGAAGGAATATTTGTTGGTTATTCTGCTGGAAAATCATATAGGGTCTACAATCTAAGAACCAACATTGTCATGGAATCTGTACATGTTGCGTATGATGATAAAAAGATTGATAGACTAACAGATGAGGGACATCATGAAGGACTCAAATTTGACAATATTGAGATATATTGTGATGATAGTGAAGATGAGAATGGTGAAGAAGGCATCTCAAGAAGAAACCAGAGTCTGCCTTTGGATAATGCACAGAATGCTGCATCCGTTGAAAGTCATAATTCAGCTTCCGTTGAAAGAAGCAATGCAGCATCCGTTGAAAGACAAAGTGCATCATCCGTTGATGTTCATAACGAAGCATCCGTTGATCACAGTCTGTCAACGGATAATCAATTCACCTCATCAGTTGATAGAACTCCCAATTCCTTTCAAAGGATCAGCAACTCAGGGGGAGTTTCAACAAATCAACATTGTATCTCACATCATGAAAATACTGAGGCAACCTCATCAAGGGCTAATCTACCACCTCAAAGGAAATGGACCAAGAATCACCCTTTTGAACTGATCATTGGTGATGCTAAATCTAAAGTACAAACTAGAAGCGCTACTCAAGATGAATGTCTGTATAGTAGCTTTCTATCACAGGAGGAACCTAAGCGAGTGGAAGAAGCTCTTTTGAATCCAGATTGGATTTTGGCTATGCAAGAGGAGCTAAACCAATTTGAGAGGAACAAAGTGTGGAAGCTGGTACCCAAGCCAAAGAACAAGAGTTCTATTGACACAAAATGGGTATTCAGAAACAAGATAGATGAAAATGGCATTGTCATAAGGAATAAAGCCAGATTGGTTGCCAAAGGCTATTCTCAACAAGAGGGAATAGATTTTGATGAAACATTTGCTCCAGTTGCAAGACTTGAAGCCATCAGAATCTTTCTAGCCTATGCAGCTAATGCCAATTTCAAAGTCTATCAGATGGATGTCAAGAGTGCATTTCTAAATGGGGAATTGGAGGAAGAAGTTTATGTAAGCCAACCTCCAGGTTTTGAAGATCCAAATTTTCCAGACCATGTGTATTATCTGTTGAAAGCACTCTATGGACAAAAGCAAGCACCTAGAGCCTGGTATGAGACTTTATCAAAGTTCCTTCTAGATAATCACTTCACAAGAGGTACTGTTGACAAAACTCTCTTCTTTAGAAATGTTAATGGCTCTAAGATACTTGTACAAATTTATGTAGATGATATTATATTTGGATCTACAGATGATAAACTTTGTAAAAAGTTTGCTAAATTAATGCAAAGTAAATATGAAATGAGCATGATGGGAGAGCTAACTTACTTTCTTGGTTTACAAGTTAAACAAGTTAGTGGTGGAATTTTCATTAGTCAAACTAAATATATTTATGATCTTTTAAAGAAGTTTGACTTAATGGATTGTTCACCTGCAAAAACTCCCATGGCCACTGCCACCAAGCTTGAATTAAACAAGGCTGAAAAGTCTGTGGATATTAAAAGTTATAGAGGCATGGTTGGCTCACTTTTATATTTAACTGCCAGTAGACCTGATATTCTGTTTTCTACATGTCTCTGTGCTAGATTTCAAGCTGACCCTAAAGAATCTCACTTAGTGGCTATTAAAAGAATTTTCAGATATCTCAAAGGGACTCCAAATCTAGGAATTTGGTACCCTAGGGAGTCTGGTTTTGATCTAATTGGCTACTCAGATGCAGATTATGCAGGTTGCAAATTAGACAGGAAAAGCACAACAGGCACCTGTCAATTTCTAGGAAACAAGCTTGTATCATGGTTCAGCAAGAAGCAGAATTTTGTTTCTACATCAACAGCTGAAGCTGAATACATTGCAGCTGGTAGTTGTTGTGCACAAATACTGTGGATGAGGAATCAGTTATTTGACTATGGTATAACTGTTGACAAAATTCCAATATTTTGTGACAATACAAGTGTCATTGCCATTACTGAAAATCCAGTGCAGCACTCAAGAACCAAGCACATTGATATCAAGTACCACTTCATTAGGGAACATGTGATGAAAGGTACAGTGGAACTTCATTTTGTTCCAAGTGAAAAGCAGATTGCAGACATATTTACCAAGCCACTTGATGAATCAACATTCACAAGATCATAAGTGAGTTAGGTATGCTTAACTATTCATAATTTATGTCATCTATGCCATCTGTCTTGTAGCCTGAAATGAATTTGCTGCAAGAATAAAGTTGGCTTTAATCAAGACTTATCATATCAACGGATATTCCCTATCCGTTGAAAGCCAAAATTGTTCTATCAACGGATATTCATTATCCGTTGAAAGACAAATACATTTCTGGTAATTTTATCCTTCAACGGATAAAATAGTGTTGTTCATCAATGGATAACTATTTACCTTATCCGTTGATGTGTCACGTTAGTGAGTCACAGCCGTTGATTCTTTTACTCAACCGTTGATACAGATATACAGTGTTGTATGTATTTGTATTTACGGTAGTTTTCAGAATTTCTACAGTTTCTTTTATTCCTGAACGGCTTTCACTTACTTAAAAGTATCATTTAATTGTTTTAATTTGTGTTTTAGTTCAAGAAAGTATAAAAGCCCAATTGAATTCTTATTTTCACTTTATGCTTTCTTGCAATTATCATTCTCTTTCTCTCTCAACTCTCAAGTTCTTCTCTGCAACCTCTACTCACAAAAATGGCACCAGTAGTCAAAATTATGTCTCAAACAGGATTTGTTTATGAAAAGAATAATTTCATAGTCTTGGTTGAAAAGAAGGAAGCCCATTCTGATTATCACAAGATGATGGACTTCATCAAGAACTGCAAACTGAGCTATGCAATGCTGGAAGCCCCAACCATCTACTGTGAAGTGATTGAGGAGATTTGGACAACTGCAGAGTTCAACTCCACAGATATGACCATTGCCTTCTCTCTCAAAGGTAAGGACTATTGCATTAATTGTGATGATTTACAATCTTGCTTTAAGTTGCCTGAGAATAATGCCATGACGCCACACACTGATAAAGATGTCTCTGCTATGCTAGATTCCATAGGCTATGCTTTTGATTCTACTAGTTTAGGTAGTATTAGAAGGAAAGGCATTAGGAAAGAATGGAGTTTTCTTGGAGATGCCTTTATTAAGGTTTTCTCTGGGAAGATTAGCAATTTTGATGCTATCACTTCATCTCTTGTTAATATGCTCTATATGCTAGTTTCTGATAGGTACTTTAATTTTAGCAACTGTGTTATGCTAGAATTAGGTTCCAGATTAGGTAACAAAGCTAATAGACCACATAACATCTACTTTGCTAGATTCTTTATGTTATTGGCTAACCATGTTGCTGAAGGTTTGGTTATATCCAATGAGAATAATAAACTCAAATGCTGGGCACAAGAGAAAAGGGTCCTTGCAGACCTTTTAAGAATGAACCTCAACAGCCAGGTGCCATTGGTATACTTGCCAATCATGAATGCACCACAGGTTAGTGAGGTAAATGTTTCTATAACTCCTACTATTTCCAACCCCAATGTTTCTTTGCCTTCTAGTGTGGCTATGGAACCTGTGTCATTGTCCAAACAGGCTCCTACCAAAGCCACCAAATCTAAAATCTCCAAAGTCAAGTCAAAGAAACCTACCTCTGTTATTTCTCAAAAGACAACAGTTGTAACAACTACCATAAACCCTGAAGGGAGTGAACAGGGTGTGAGTGGTGAGGGGAGGGGTGAACATCAAAAAGCCCCCCAGGATAAGGTGGGAGCGGTGAGTGGTACCCATTCCAGGCAAGCCACAGTCTCTCAAAAGACTGTAGTGGTTCAAAAGGAGTCCAGCACATCCCTAGTTGCATCCTCCCAAAAGGATGTAACTATTGAAAATAGTCCCCATCCAGGGACACAGAACAAAAGAGGGAGGGACACTGAAGCTACACATTCACCAATTCAAGCCTTTTCCAGGAAGAAGAAGGCCAAAACCCTAGTTTCCACACAAGGGGCACACACAGCACAGATACACCAACCAGTATCTGTGCCTTCTCAAATTCAGCTTGATGTGATTCCAGCAAATGTGGAATCACAGCCCCATTCTCTCAATATAGACACACACCATTCCTCAAACTCTCCTACACCCTCTCTGGATGTGGATATGATATTCACATCAATTCCTGATTCTCCCTCATTAAAACTCAGGGAGGAGCCCCACTCAAAACCTGGTGATCATCATCTTTTAGATGATTTGTTGGATCATCAGCCAATTCTTTCAGATGTAGTTGCAGAATCTGTGTCACCTCACTTAAAATCAATCCACACAGATTCAATAATTATATCACTTTCTATCACTACATCATTTCCTTCTTCAACGGATATCTCTCATCCGTTGACAAGTGGTTGTTCTTTAACGGATAAGCTTAACAGCAGTTATCCGTTGATACCATCAGTTTCCACTTCAACAGATACTCCCTATCCGTTGATGGCCTCTACACACTTAACAGAAACAACTCCAACTGTAGAGGACATGGCAACTGTACAATCACTGTTAGGCTTGAGGGAAGGGAGTGATTTTTTGAGTGAGAGGCTGGGTTGCTCCCAGGCAAAAGGAGAGAATGAGAGTCACCAAATGCATGCTATTTCTTCCAGCATGGCAAAAGTAAGTGAGAGGAGTGCCACCTTAGAAGGTGAAGGTGAGGGTGTGAGGGTGTGTGTGAGCCAGGGGGAGCCCCTGATGCAAGAAAAGAGAGAAATTGAGAGAAAGGCAGGTACAGAAGCTATAAGGGTGGATCCAGCCATTGCTTGTGAGTTAATGAAAGTGGATGATGCAGATAAGGGAAGACAATTTCAGCAACACTACAAAGCTGTCATTGATAACATTTCCTTAGATGCTGACACTTTTACTCACCCTGTTTCAGCCTATCAATTATTGGCTGCACAGGGCAATGTGGAGGCAGAACAGACACTACACATTGTACACACTTCAGAATCTCTTCTCAGAGACAAAGCTGCTGTCAACAGGCTGCCTTCTCAAGCTGGTGAGCCATCTGAAGAATTTGGAGTAAATTCTAATGATGATGACTCTAATTCTTTGAATGAGAGCATGAACTTAGGGGGAGTAGCAGGCCCAAGTTCTGTTCCTAATCTTCCTGCATGGGCATGGGCAAAACCATCAACACCAGGAGAGTTTGGTGTCACTTTGGTCAAACAAGTCATGACAATTCAGCAAGCCATTCAGGAGACTCAGGATGCTAGCACCAAGGCAATTCTTCAAGCTCATCTGGAATCTCTGCATCTCTTGCAGTTGCAGCATTACCAGCACAATCTAAGTGTGGATGAGCTCAAGCTGGACATTGCTGATCTGAAATCCTACAATGCTGAGAAATTGGATTCAGTTATACCCTATGGTACTATGCAAGATTTGTTGGGGAGACTAAGGAAGGCCTCTGATGCTGATAAGAGGTTGGCCAGATTGGAAGATAGGGTTCAAATAATTGAAGACTCTATGGTCACCATTCTTCAGAATCAACAAACTCAAACAAATCTCCTCATGCAGCTGGCACAAGCACAAGGCTTGACCCCTACCCTTGATGATAACAAAAAGGGGGAGAATAAAGGGGAAGGGGAAGGAGAGCCATCTACAACAGTTCAGATTTCTCAAGTGCTAGTTCCTGTCATCACAACTTCTCCACCAATTCAAGTCAAAGGAAATCTAGATGGAATTGATCTAATCCAGATAGCAGCAGCTGAATTGCAAGTCAAAGAGCAAAGGAAGAAGATTGATGAAAAGATGCAACTAATATTTGGTTCTACAACTTCTCAATCACAATCTATGAAGCATAGCACAAAAGTGGAATCAATTATTATGGAACTCAAGCCAGTAGGGAGGCATAAGGATGGAGAAACTTCTTCCAAAGATCTGCAACCTATGGTTCTCAAGCCCAACAACAGATCCAATAAGGACTCTACAAAGAATCCTCTAAAAGAGGTGGATTTTCCTCTTCCAAAAGCAGACAAGCTTTTAGGAAGGAGTATTGCATATCTCAAAGAGACCATGGATGAGGCTATAAGGAGAAACATGGCTATTATTTTCAGAGAGGGAAAGAGCATATGTGTGATGCAAGGACATCCCAAATTCTCAATAGCCAAGAAGGAAGAAACCAAAAGGTTGAAGGAACAAGCCAAACAGCTAAAGGCTAACAAAAGAGCACAAGCAAAGCTTGAAAAACAGCTAGAGTCAAGTCAGGCTGAAGATCAGAAAGTAATTGAAGACAAAGGTGAAGATGAAGCTATGGGGGACATGGTTGATACTGAGATGGAGGAAAGAAGTAAGGAAGAATGGCAGAAAGGGAAAAGAAAGAAGGTCAATGCAAAGAGAAAGAAGGTAGATAAGACTGAAGAAACCCAATTAATATCCAAACCACTACCCTCCATTCCTGAACCCATTGTACCTGACCCCTTCATGAACATTCATGGTGAAATAATCATTCCCAAGGAGGAACCAATTGATTGGGACACCATCAAATTGCCCACCTTCCTAACCTCTTCTCCACCATCAAAGAAGCAGAAAAGAAGAATCAAATCAACACCCTCTAAAGCCTCAATCAAATTCACACAGAAGCCTAAGTCCAAACCTCAAAACTCTAAAGATGATTATGTTCACATCTGTGATATAAAAGAATTTTCAGACATTGAACTCTATCTGGATGAGCTGGAGGATGTAAGGGGAATAGCTGCCTACAGACAGCTACCAGAAAGACTAGTGTTCAAATACAAAGGAGCTGGGGAAAGAACATGGCCTCTTTACAGAATTCTGAATGAAGGCTACACTACCTTGATTAGAGTCTACTCAGCCATACATAAGGATTCTGGCTTTACCAGAACTGCCAGGACTGAGATTCTCAACAAGATTGCCAACATAAGGAAAACTTGAAGGGAGCCTAATGCTTTGCCTAGAACTTTACTCATTCCAAAGAGAGGTATTACAATTCACAAATCACCTCATTGGTTGATGGAGTTCAGAGACAACAAAGGAGTCAGAAGATTTTTCAGAATTGAAGATCAGCTAAAGATTGCCAGTAATGAAACTCTCAAGGATATGCAATCTAAGTTAGATATCAATGAAGAAGATGAAGCTGAATTATACAGACAACTTCAACTTCAAATGGAGGAAAATGACAGGAGGCTAGGAAAGAAAACCAGGGATCAAAGGAAAAGAAAGTAATTTGCTCAAGCTAAAGGAGCACCCTTGGAAACAATATATTTCTTCAATTTCATCTCAGCATATACACTTTTGCAGCACTTTTGAATTTCTGCTTTGTTACAGTTAATATATTTGTTACGTGTTTTGTTATCATCAAGCTAAACCCAAATTTATGCCTACAGTTCTAGTAGACATAAATAGGGGGAGATTGTTAGGAATATGTGTATTAATTTGATGATAAGTTCAGCAAAACACTTAAGTAGAAATCTAGTGTTTGTAGCCTCAACAGATAAGACCATCTTGGCTATCCGTTGAAGGAGTAGCCTTACTTAGCAATAAGTTTGGTATTGTAGCACATCTCACTCTCTGATTTCAAGCTGTAATTCTTAGATGTTGTTAGGAGATAATCAGTCATGTTGACTACTAATGGATGTACAAATAGGAGGGCTAATTGTAAATATTTCATGCCTTGTAATTTTGTATAAGTGAAGAAGTGTCAACGGATATTGAAGACCTTCAACGGATGAGAAACTAAGCTTCAACGGATGCCTCTAATGCTTCAACGGATAATATCCATCAACGGATAAGTGCTTCAACGGATAAAACTTCAACTCCTAGAGCATCAACGGATAAAGCCATCAACGGATGAAAGCTTCAACGGATGCACAGCTAGAGCATCAACGGATAAAGCCATCAATGGATGAAAGCTTCAACGGATGCTCAGTCTCATAGCAGTTGATAGTGACAGTTAACAAAGCTGACAGAGGCACATGGATTGACAGAGATGTGGTAGCCTATTTCAGGAACAACAGAAAAAGCAGCCATTTTTAGTCTGGTTCATAATGGAAAGTCAACAGATAATTCCATATTACACTGGATAAAAATGGAACAGAAACAAGTGGAGAACTATTGTCTTATTGTACTTTATCTTTGTCTTCACTTGTAAACTTGGTGTTATATAAACCAGGTAGTAGCTAGTAATTAGACGTGAATTTTCCCTGAGCTGTTTAGAAATATCAAGAGAGAAAATCATCTAGTTTGTACTAGGAAGCAACTGTGATTTAATTTTGAATCACAGATTTTCTGAAATAACACATCTCTGGTGGAACAACAAATCCACCAGAAAAGTTTTTAAGTTCTTTGTGTTCATTACATTTGTGTTTGAATATATATCTGTCTGCATCAGCTCCAAGCAATTCACACACATTTGATCACTCAAACACTTAGTCTTACAAATTGCTCAAAACTTGAAAAAGTTTTGAGATTTACATTCAACCCCCTTCTGTAAATCTCATTGTTAGTCCACTGGGAATAACAAAGTGCATTGCTGGTTTTAAGTAATATGCATCAGAAAAGCAAAAATAATTATTTTTCTTGGTGACTTTTCACACTCTATGATTACTGGAGAAATACTCTGATAATAGCATAAATTCTGATAAGCAGCCGTGACTCACTTACACTGAGAAGCCACTGTAAAATGGAATTTCAAAAGATGCATAAAATAAGCACAAAACAGTTGAGGTGGACTCATGCATGAACTCATTCAATAGTAGGCTTCAGAATAATGACAGATTTTAAGTAAAGTTCTTAGTTATGCCTTATTTCTAAGATGTACTGAAGTGAAGCAGACTTTACTCTTTGTCTGATATTTAGCTTAATGCACACACTTACACTCCATATGAATGATAAAAATTACTGTGGCAATCAATGTTGTTTTAGATGAACAGTTTATGTGTCATATTCCATAAATTCCGAGGACAGGTTCTGATGGAAGTTCTGATGATTAAGTTCTGAAGAACCGAAATCAGAGTTTGTGTGAAGAATTACAGAAATAGCCATTCAAATTTTCGAGTTAAGAAATCATGTTCTGATGACTGTTAAGTTCTGATATAAGTCTAAGTGCTAATATTAAATTCTGATTCTTTACTTGACTTATTTGTGGTTAATATTTGAAACAGTCTTATTTTAAATCAGAATATGTTTGGGTGGAATATTAACAGTCAATACAATTAGGGTTAGTGGTACACGTCCATGCACAGTAATATTTACTTGTTTCTTGTGCGCATTAAACCCTGTTTTACACTTTCAATGGCTGTTTTTACTCTCCTCAGTCTAGGGAGACGAGGTAGAATTATTTCTACCTGTCAGCATTAAATTTTCCTTGCGTCTCCTGGCATTCTTTTGCCTATATAAACCAACATCTCATTCCAGCCTACACATCATTCCTTTTCTCACACACTCACTCTCTTCTCATTCATATGAACAAAATCATGGTTAACTACAACATGTTCTTGAACTATGAAACCTTCAATATGGAGTTGAGCCGTGAGGGATGGCAGCAAGAATGGCATGTAACTGCCATTTCTGATGAGATTTGGGATGCAATTCCCAAAGAGGTCCTCACACACCACTTGTTCTTCTACATGGACTACCATCGCCATCTTGAGCGATTGGAAGAGGAACGGCTGGAAGCTCTCCGCCAGCAGGAGCGAATCATTCGACTCGCTGTCCTTTTTGTTGAGAGTCGAAAGAAGAAATAATTTCTTTTCTTCTTCCTGTTTTTCTTCATCGTCAGCTTTGTCTGGCTTCTTAGCATAGGACAAAAGCTGTTGATGTTAGGATTTGTAGCTCAGGACACTCTTGTAATCTTGTGCTGTAATTTCAATTTCATGAATGTATTCTCTTAATATATTAATGGAATTTTTAAATTTTTGCAAGATGTTGTCTCTGAGTTGTTTGAAATTCTGATACATTTTTAAATCCTGATTTCTCCATATTCTGATGACCATTTTATTACTGATACAAATCAAGTTCTGATTCTGATGTGGCAGTACCTGT
Organism: Apium graveolens; assembly: GCF_009905375.1. Taxonomy (NCBI): domain Eukaryota; kingdom Viridiplantae; phylum Streptophyta; class Magnoliopsida; order Apiales; family Apiaceae; genus Apium; species Apium graveolens. Next base: position 138,739,216 of record NC_133647.1, read on the forward strand.
TTACTTGATTTATCTTTTGGTCATTCTCACACTTGATGTATTTTTACAGAATATTGGTTTCGCAGTGAAAATAACTTAATAAGTGGAAACAGTTTAAATTTTAAATTAAAACTGAATTACCTTAATTAATGGGATTACTTGGTAAGTGGAACGGTTTTTCCTTGAAAAACTGCATGTGATAAGTAATGATTACTGTTTTCCCGTGCCCATTAATTATTCTTTACTGCTGCATGTCTGACAGGTGTCCAATGGTTACTTTTTCTACCGTATATAAGTAAAAGAGAGAGGAGATTGTAAAATCTTTTATTTACTTTCACACTTTATCTCTCTTTCTTTACTTCTATTCTCTCTCATCTCCTGACGTTGTTTTTCATACAGACATTTTATCAAAAACCTTACAGGCAACCTTAATTCTCAATTTTTCTCATGGCACCTAAGGATTTGATTATAGATGGAGCCAAGTTTGTTCCCAACAACTATGCTGCAATCTTAAATCATGATGAAGCTCCGTCTGAGTTGCACTTTGTGCAAGATCTTCTAGCACACAGTGAAATTGGGTATGCATTGACCCAACCTCAAGTCATTTCAAGCCAACAAGTTCTGACGTTTTGGCGGACTGGGCATTTTGACAATAGTGGTGCTACTGGTACTCCCAGCATTATTTTCGAAGTAAATGATGTTGAGCATGTGGTAACTCCTGGAGCAGTTCGCAAGGCTCTACATTTACCAGAAGGCTGCATTTTCTGAACAGCGGAGGAAGCAGTTCTACAGTAGCTCATGGCCAATTTGGGGTATGAGAAGAGTTTGGCCAAGCTTGGACAGTTGAAACGAGCACATATCAGAAAGGAATGGAGCTTTTTCTTCGACTGCATCACTAAAGCATTTGGCAATAAGTGTTCCAACTTTGATGTCATTCCAATCATGAGTCAGCACATCGGGTATGCTATTATTCACCAAACTCATTTTGATTTTGCAAGTGATGTGCTAGGTTTTATTGGGGATAGGATGACAGAGGATAGAAATGTAGTTTACTTTGCTAGATTATGTCAGCTTATATATACCTTTTGCTGTGCTAATGAACCCCAACCAGCCAGTTCTTTATTTCGACCTTTTAAACTTGCAAAACGTGCTTTTAATAACTTGGTAAATGCTGACCTTAAGAAAACGGTGGTTAGACCCTTACAGATACCTCAGTCTGTAAAACAGATCTTGGTAAATGTTGATCCCCTAACCTACAGATCTGTTTACCCTGATGTACAACCTACCTCCACCACCCAGACAACTCAACAACCATCAGAACATACCACACATACACCTCACTCTACTCAACCCTCTGTCAGAACACATCTCAAACCTTCCCAGATACCTCAACCTTCATCATCAGCACATACTGTGAAGCCTTCATCTTCCAAGCCCAAGAGGACAAAGACTGTACCTCAGACAACACAGAAGAGAAGGAAGTTTGTTCTGAGAGATGAGTCAGATAGTAAGGAACAGGTTCCTGTGTTAGAACCTGTTATACAAGAAGCTGAGAAGGTCTCTTCTCAGAAGGATACTGGAATTGGGGGATCTAAGCTTCTCAAAAGGCTTAGAAGAATGTCTTATGTTGAACCTCCCAAGGAATCTACACCTTCAAAGAAAAGAAAGAAACAGAGAGCTCACAGGCCAGCTTCAGATGATGAGGAAGCAGCAGCTAAGGAAGGAGATCAGGAATCTTTGATCTCAAAAGAGCCAGAATTTGTTGGAGCTACTGCATCTCCCTCTTTATTGTCACCAACTCATGAAGCTACTGCTACAGATAAAGCATCTACACCACCTGTGTCTCCTGTACATGAACCAGTATCTACTGAAGACCCAGGCACAAGTGCTGAAATTGATATTCACAATATAATTGTGCCTGAGGTTCCCTATTTAGAAGCTCCAACAGCAATAAATCCATCAACAACACCACTTACTGATGCTAATAAAACTCCAGAATTGTCTGCAACACCTTCTCTGCATCTAGATATTGATGATCAGAATATAGGTGAGCATCAGACTATGGATGTTGATTAGAACTTGGACGCAGATCAGCACTTAAAGGAGGATGTTGAAGTCTCAATTGCTTCTCATATTGTTCTTTTAACAAAAGCTGTTGATTCAGTCAGTTCTGATGTTGCAATTGCTGATGATACTGGTGATGCTGCTATAAATGCTGATGCTGATGAAGCTGGTCCTTCAGGACATGCACCTCAACAGACTGTTTCTAAATCTGAACTAGTCAAGAAGTTTGTTCGAGGAGGAGCACCAGTACCTTGGAGTGAAACTCCTAGAGGACAGGAGTGGACTAAGGAATGGAACACAGTTACCTTTGTTCCATCTGAAAAGATTCTTGCTGAGCACTTGGCAAAAGCCGATGAGATGTTAATTAATGCTGATTTCAAGACACAACTTCGAGTCACTGCATTGAGTACTAGATATCTACAAGGTCTACATTCAATAACTCATGTAGAGTTACATAAAATTCAGGAAGAATTGCTCAAGCAAGAAACGGTTAAGAAAATTGACAAGAAAACTTTCTTCCAACTACCTTTGACAGAGTTGCTTACATTGAGAAGACCCAAGAGAAGCAACAGTCTCAGATTGATGATATTTTGAAAAATCAAGCTTATCAGCAATCTCAACTCGATGAAATCCAATCCTCAGTGGAATTGCTTGTCTCTCTTCTCTTACCTGCTGATGTCAAAAAGGGAGAGAAGGTAATTAAGTCTAAATACAAAACTGTTAAGACACTGAAGGGGAAGGATGATGAAAAAGATGACCAGGGAAACTCTGGAATGGGTGGAGGTCATGGTCAAGGTAGTGGTTTCTCATCAAGAAGAGTTGAAGTTACAAGTCAAAGAACAAGTTCTGATACTGGAAAAAGAATTACTTATGATACTAGTAAAAGGATAAGTTCTGATGAACTTTTCTATCTTGATGAAGAAATATCAAGACAGTTATTTCTTAAGGAAAATCCAGGAATGGACTTTGAGAGTCTAATGGAAGAAGAAGCTAGACTTAAGTCAGAAAAAGTCAATTCTAAATCTGAAGCTTCTGTTGGTAAAAACAAACTTCCTAAGGCCAAAGGCATTGTGATAAAAGAAAGGACAAATCCTGAAGCAACCAAGGTCAAATTACAATTACAGATAGATCCAAGGGTAAATAAAAAGTTGGTGAACCTATCAAGGTTTATGTGCCTCCTATGGATGAAGAAATTACTGTTGAAAATGCTGATCTTACTCTGACTTCAAGGAAGATTTCTAAGACAACCTCTGACATGGCTCAAGTTGTTCAGAGTCAAGATATAGCTAGTTCTGATATTACAAAGAAGCAAGTAACCTCTGATATAGCTCAAGTTGACTTGATATCAGAAGATAAGGAAAAGGAAACCTCTGACATTGCTCATGTTAAACCCTCAAAGTTACTCCTACCGGGATTCACCAAAGCCAAACAGACTCAACCTTTGAAGACTGCATCAAGTGGTTTTGAAGCAACAGTGGTTACTGGAAAGGAAGTAAGAGATAAATCTGGATTGGGTAGTGCTGATGAAAGAAGAGTACAGAACACAACCAATGATCCAACTTCCTTAAGTGAACCAGGTATTGGAGTAACTCCTGAAAGATTGAATCAACTAGAATCTGTATAGATGGTTTACCATACCTACTTGAAAGAACACATCTTGTTGTACTTTATGATAGATGGTAGGGTTTATCATATAAGGGAAAATGCTATTCCACTGAAGTATTTTGAAGAATTGGAACATGTATTATTCTTACTTCAAGTGAATGACAGAATAACAGAAAGTGCTGCAAACTATTTGAAGAATCAAATTCAGAGACAGAAAAGGCTTTATTCTGTAAAGTCTGACAGTACATATCTTCCAAAGTACAGAGATCACAAGGGTGATATTGTTGAGATGAAGCCTAACTCTGCTAAGATTATAACTACCTTTCTAGGTTACAAGGCTGTAGAATTCAATCTTGAGTCTGACAAGGCGTATTTGATCAGACTGGATCAGGACATAAGGAAAGCTAGAATTAATGATCTCAGGGCTGCTATCTTTCAAACTGGTGAAGATTCTGCAGAACTTAAAGATGCTAAAAGGAGGATGATTGATGAACTCAGATATGCTAAGAGATGTTTGTTAAAGAACTATCTCAGAACAACTCCTGACATCAGAGAGATCAGAAAGTGAAGCCAAGTCAAGATCTACAACTGCTCAAATTTTGATATGAATACAGACTGAAGTTGTTATCGGTAGTTAAAGTTGGTAAAAGCTTTAAGGACTGTAAGTTGTAGTTATCTAGTCAAATTCTCATGTATTTGTACTTAATGTTTTTGACATCATCAAATATCTGTTAAACTTGTATATTATGCTAATTTACAAGTTGGGGGAGATTGTTAGATATATTTGATAATGTCATGACTAATATGATTTATGTTTAGTTTTCAGATCTTACTTAAACAGGACAAATCAGTACTTAACTGAAATCAGCACTTATACTGAAGTCAGAACTTAAGTTATCAGTACTTAAGGTTTAGGAGATATTTATCAGAAGATAATATCAGGACTTAAAGGAAACGTTCAGATAAGGAAGGCGGTTGATTGAAAGGAAGAGAAGATCAAGACTAACGTAAGAAGAGATATGCATGAAGAAGGAATTCTATGAAGAATAGAATACTTGGAAAAAAAGATATCTGATTGATATATTTTAGAAAGCAGAATTATATTCCATATCAATTAGTGATTATCTTGTAACTGTGTAGTATATAAACACAGACATAGGGTTTACACTATAAGTGTTATCATTATCGAGAATATTATTCATTGTAACCCTAGCAGCTCTCGTGATATTTGTTCATCATTGAGAGAGGACAGTTCCATACTGTAACAGAGTTTGTTTTCTGTTACTTGTGTTATTAGAATTCGATTTGATTGTCCTATACACTGTATTCACCCCCCTCTACAGTGTGTGTGACCTAACACCTTTGCAAGATGTCTAGATAACCAATCCATGCCTAATATTATATCAAACTCACGGAAAGGTAAGACTATCAAATCTGCATTTAACTTTTCCTCGCTTATCTGTGTAAGACCATCTTTATATATTTTATATACAACTAATACCTCACCCAATGGAGTGTAAACATTCACCTTAGAATCTAGCGTGTCATGATTGTCCATATATGGTGTCATTTTAGATGATATAAATGAATGAGTATATCCAGGATCAATAAGAACATAAACTTCCAAGTTAGTGAAAAGAACTTTACCAGTGATTACTTCAGATGCTGTTGCGGCTTCATTTCTGGTTAACGCGAAAACTCGTGCATTTGTAGGTTCCCTAGAACTCTGTGCTTCAGACGGGCCAATACCACTACCAGCACTAGTAACTTTTCCTCAACCTCTAGCAAACGATGTTTTAGTTCCCTTAGCTCCCATGTTCAGAACAGTTGTCTCTGACACAGATGGCCCACTGTTTACTCTTCTGGGACATTCTCCCATAAAATATCATGTTATGCAAATGAATGCTTGACAGGTGTAATACAATATGACTATGAGTTTGGCCAGTTGCTCCTCCTTACCTCCTTTATCCAAAATGTCATGATCATGCATATATATATATGGATAATTGTGTAGACACATGTAAGTTGTATTCAACTGTATATATTACTATGCATATGTATCCCGACATTCCCTAGAGGTCATATCCCTGCTCTGATACCAACTAAATGTGATACCTTTGTACCTCCTTGTATTTATATAATTCAGTCTAATTGAATATCTATTCATAAAACTAAATAGGTTCAAGTGCTCAAATTTTCAACTCCCAAAAATATATGTATTACAATTACAACCCACATTTTTCTTAAATTATACAAGCGAAGTTTGACAAAAGACATTACAAACAATTTCCCAACAAACTTAGCTACATATAGATATATACACAAGTACTGAAGAGTGGGGAATACGGAGCATTAGCTGGTTGACCTGTAACTTAAGCCTACATTTACCAATCCAACTTGATATCACGCAAAAATATAGTTTTTAGGATAACCTGTAAAGTATTTGCATTTAATACGAGCTGTGACTCCATGAGCATACATAATTATTACTTTTACTCTAACGGATTTAACACAAATAAAATAGCAATAAATATTTATGCCATGTACATGAATACCTATGCTATAATATTCTTTTTACAATATTTGTTGTGACCAATCAATCCTTTAGTATCATCCCAGGATTCACATTATTTCACGTTTTTTGCCTCAAAGGCTCATAATTCACGTTGATAGCCAAAAAGGCAAGAAATTCACATTGATAGCCACAAAGACTAGAAATTCACGTTGATAGCCACAAAGGCTAATAATTCACGTTCATAGCCACGAAGGCTAATAATTCACGTTAAAAGGCTAGCTACACCTCTTCTTGATACTATAGTATTGACGGTCACAATGCCTTTAGTTAATCCAAATGTTTATGCATCTTTACAACATGCACAACTAAAGTCCAAGTAACAGGATTTCACGATTATAACTACCAAACAACCATATTTCACATTCTAGTTATACGATTATAACTACCAAGCAACCATATTTCACAGTCCAACTATACAATTACGAATTAAATATGTATAGACGATTAACCCGTATTATGAAGATAATATTTAGTAAATGGGTATTCCCGATAATTACAGGATGCATTCCCGTATTTTTGAATTAATTTCTCAGAAATTGAGCAGTGTTTCCTCTATTTATTGGGCTACCATTCGATATCATATCGACGCAATCAATCATCGACAACGGAATTTACATAACACGTAATTCAAATCGTCACAATACTTGACTTGGTATGTTTAAAACTATAATTGAGTCAAAATACGACTATTTGATAAATACGCGACTTAAAACTGTTTTCAAAACAAGAGACCTTTCAAAAGGAAAGGATTTATGTCTCAAAAGTATTTTTAACGAAAGCGGAATATTTTTCCGAGTCTAAACGCATTTGTTTCATATTAAATGGACAAACGATCTTTTCTATAAATTAAATAAGAATAATTTAGTTAATACTAATATTAATTGATTATTCAATACTCTATATATTTTTAAAAACTCAAAATAATTTTAGGATATTATTTGGCTTAATTATAAATAAAATTATTAAATTTTAAACACACTATAATTTATATTTGCACTTATAAACATACCGAAAAACACGACCAAAAGTGACTTTCACAACAACTTCTAAAAATTATGAAATAAATATATACCCACGAACATGTTATAATATACCAAAATACAAAAGTGGAATCTCAGAATCCTTACCCAAAATAAATTCTGATCACCCCAAGGGATTATCTGATGTCCGGAAAATATCTCCAGAAAAATCTGAAATTAATAACCATAGACATACACACGCTGAAATGTCATGTGGAGTAATCAACACCGTCAAACTTCTTTTCTATGCCCCGAAAAATAAATTAAAACGGAAACTATGCCCCGAACATTTTCTTCTCAAAATCCTGCAATATATATACATAAACGTAGATATTGAAGCGCTGATCATTTTTATATATAACAATTGAAATTTGAATGAACGGTGTGTAAGATCTGAATTTTTGATAGTTAAACGTATAAAAATCAACGGAAAAAGGTAGCAGACAGAGAGAGACAGAAGGGGAGGGAGTAGGCGGAAATGCAGTAGAGAAGCAGGGGGTGGGTCTGTGATGAGTTTGTGTCCGTTTATTTTTTTATCTAATTCATTTTTGGTTTTTTTGTAACAATTGGATTGACACGTATCCCCTATACAGCCAGGTTCCGTCCCGCTTTTACGTTTTAAAAACTAATTTACAGATGAAAATAACCCGAAAGATAACTAAAATAATTTTAAAATTCATGGAATATTTAAAAATTTAATAAAATAAAATTTTCATAATTTTTAAGATATATTTGAATTGTGCATCAGACCCGCATTTTGTGATTTAACGAACAAATGTGCGGGTAAATATAACCCGAAAATTTTTTGAAATAATTTTAAAATTCTCAAAATATTTAAAACTTAAGAAAATATAAATTTCATATTTTTTGAAGAATTTTTGAATTTAACTTTGGACCCGCACCTAAATACAATCAGAAAATTATTTAGGGACAAATAATTGACAAAATATTATTTTCTAAATTTTATAAATTCATATAAATAATTATTGAAATTATAAAGCCATAAATTTTTTTAAAGATAATATCAGTATTTATAGAATTTATAAAATAAATCTTGAATAAAATCCCTTTTAAAAATAGAAATAAATTAATACGACTTAGCGATTAATAAGATAAATAATTATCAACCACAACTGAGTCACACATAATTAATATTAACACAACACATAGTTGGCATAATCATATCATATATTTATTTATTTAATATTCATATTTTAATAATACAAAAATACAGATCATTATAGCTTAATAATGAGGCTAACACATAACAGCTAATCATCAAGTGCTTATACAGGCAAAACATATAATATTCTTCACATTTAACTAGATATTTTACCTACCAAATATGACAATAAGAAGTAACACATTTCCAGTCTTTAATAAAATATAAATGGCTTATTATTAAATATTAAATGCATGCTCGTGTGTGCTTCTTGGATAGAGATGTGACAATTCTCCCCTCCTAATAAAAATTTCATCCTTAAAATTATATACCTGTATGGTTGAATAGGTAGGAATATTGTCGTTTCATGTTCTCTTCTGTTTCCCAAGTTATTTCTTCTATAATGTGATTCTTCCACAAAACTTTAACAAGTGGTATCGCCCTATTCCTTAACAGTTTGATCTTATGATCTGTAATTTCTACTGGTTCTTCTACATTACTTGCATTTCATAGATCTCTATTTCCGGATCTTTTAAAATATGTGTAAGGATACTAACATGAAAATATTATAAATGTGAGGAAGCTCTAAAGGTAATGCTAGCTTATAAGCTAAGGGTCTTACTCTTTCAATAACTTCATACGGTGCCATTCCAATACTACTATGAAACTGATTATTATATGCAAACTCCATCAAATCAATACATTCATCCCAAGAACCTCTAAATTCCAGTACGCATGTCCTTAACATACCTTCCAATGTTTGGATTGTCCTTTCTGATTGACCGTCAATTTAAGTATGAAAAGTTGTACTAAAATTTAACGTAGTACCCAAGACATCTTAAAAACTTTTCCAAAATCGTGATATAAATCTGAGATCCCTGTTAGAAATAATAGATATCGGTACCCCATATAGTTTCACAATCTCACTGACATACCTTTTTGATACATGATCAAGTGTACAACCCCAATGAATAGGTAGAAAATGAGCAGACTTTGTCAAACGATCAACAATAACCCATATAGCATCATTTTCCTTCTGAGTCTTAGGTAAACCCATCACAAAATCCATAGTGATTAATTCCCATTTCCATTCAAGAATTGATAAAGGATGCAACTTACCCGTCGGAGCTTGATGTTCAATTTTCACTTAATGACATGTCAAACACTTTGTTGTGAATTATGATGCTTCTTTTTTCATTTCATGCCACCAATAATGAGGTTTCATAGTCTGATACATTTTGGAGCTTGATGTCCTTTTTCATTCCTTTTGCTGTGAATTAACAACTCAGATGACCTTAAAAGGGTGTTTAAAGAGTTTGGTTCATTTTCTTATGACCTTGATTATTTTGGTCAGCCGTACATTATTGCATCACGGTCGGAAGAAGACCATATATCATATTGGGCAAATTATGGTTCATTAACACCATTGTTGCAAGGTCTAGCATTTAGATTGCTTTCACAACCAGCCTCGTCATCATGTTGTGAACGTAATTGGAGCACTAATGACATCATTCAAAGTGTGAAGAGAAATAGACTAGCTAATAAGAGAACTAATAATTTGGTTTACAAACACAACAATGTGAGACATCCCTCAAGAAAGGAAAAGGAATACACTGAAGGTCCATCTAGATATTGGGATGTTGGTAAGATCAATATATACTTATATTTCCCTACTTTTTGCAAGTATTTTATTTACTTACAATCTTTTTTTCCTTTGTATATATGAGGAGACAATGTTGATGGTGATAGCTTGTTGGAAATTGCAAAGTTATCATTGGATGATCCAGAGTTTGAACGTATCGTATTTAAAGACTAAAGATACATAAAAATCTTGGACTGTATTATGAAGATATTTAAATATTTTGAATTTTGATTATGAATGTCTTAGTATAAGACTCAATTTATTTTACATTGGCAAAGTATGGAACTTTTGCAACTAGTCGAGGTAATTTTTGCTATGAATCTTGATATAATTATTTATGAAAAATATTTGTCATATCCCCGTATCTGTGTCCAAATTTTGGATAATGTCCCCGTGTCCTAAAATTTTAAAAATTTCCGAATTCGACTCTCGATCCGTGTCGTGTCCGATACTTCGTACCGAGTCCAAGTAACTTAGCCACTGACGGGTATGTTACTTATAACCCTGTACTACTTTTCACTGATCTGTCTTATGAGTGGTTGATTGATACTGGAGCTAATGTGCATATTTGCTGATATTACTCTCTTTATATCTTATCAACAGAGTCATGGAGTGACAGTGACGATATGGAATGCTAGTGTTGTACAAGTGCTTGGAGTAGGAAACGTGGACATGAAGTTTACTTCTGAACGGATTCTATCTCTCACTAGAGTGTATCATAATCCCTCTATTCATAAAAATATAATAACTGGAAGCTGTTTAGTTAAGAATGGCTTTGAACTTTCTTTAAATGTAATAAAGTCGTGATTACTAACACTGGTACATTTTTTGGCAAGGGTTACTTGTCTAATGGTTTGTTTTTGATAAATATTGAACCCATTTTGGATAATTTTATTAATGATAGTGTTGCACCTTCTGTTAATTATGTTAAATCATCTGATTTGTGGCACTTACGACTTGGTCATTTAAATTTTGGTGCTCTAAATAATATGATGAATTTAGAGTTGATTTCAAAGCATGTCATTCATAAGAAATCTAAGTGTCAAGTTGGTGTAACGTCTAAACAAACAAGAAAATCTTTTTATAATGTTGTTAGGGATTCAGACTTGTTAGATTTAGTTCACTCGGACATATGTGAATTCGGTGGTATGTTGACTAAGGATCACTTTAGATGTTTCATTACGTTTATTGATGATTGTACTAGATATTGTAATATTTATTTGCTTAAACATAAGGATGAAGCACTAGATAAATTCATTATATTTAAAATAAAGCTGAAATATAAACTGGCAAAGTACTTAAACGTTTGTGGTCTGATAGTGATGGTGAGTATACGAGTACCTTGTTTAATGAATTTTGTGCAAGCAATGGAATAATTCATGAGGTCAATCCACCATACATACTTGAGTCTAATGGGGTGGCAGAGAAAAAGAACATAAGTTTTAAAGACATTATTAACAGCATTTTAATTAATTTTGGGTTGCCTAAGTACATGGGGGAGAAGATCTAAATACGGCTTGCCATATTCTGAATAGAGTCCCTCTGAAACATATGGACACAACACCTTATGAATTATAGAGAAAGCATAAGACAAGTTTGAGTTATCTTCGAGTGTGGGGGTGCCTTGCTAAGGTGCTTGTCCCTGAACACAAGAGGAAGAAATTAGGTCCTAAAACTGTTAATTATATTTTTTCGGGCTATCTTGAAACCACAACTGCTATAAGATATTTAGTATTAAAATTTGACATAGATGGTATTGTGGCGAATACGATAGTTGATTTTTGTGATGCAACTTTATTTGAGAAAGTATTCCCTATGAAGACTGAAATACCTTTGGGTAATTCTGAGGATGATCTGACCCGCACATCGAGTTCTATTCCTGATCATGCGGAAAAGATAACAAATGTGGGGCGGATCCCGGTAGTAGTTCTACTCCTAACAAAGTAGAGGAACCTAGGAGTAAGCGTGCAAAGGTAGTTAAGGACTTTGGAAGTGATTTTATCACTTATAATATCGAGAATGGGCCTTCAACTTTTCGTCAAGCCACGGATTCTTAGGATTCAATACATAGGAAAGACGATGTAAAGAGTAAAATTGACTCAATTATTTCTAACGGAATATTAGAGTTAGTTGATCTCCTTCCTGGGTGTTCTACTATTGGAAGTAAATAGATCTTCAAGAAGATGCTAAATCCTGATGAATCAATAGATAAATCCAAGGTTAGTCTAGTTGCTAAGGATTTTATAAAAGGGAAGGCATTGACTATTTTGATACATATTATCTTGTTTCCCGAATGACAACAATCAGAATGTTTATTGCAGTGGCTTCCTTACATGGTCTTATCATCCATAAAATGGATGTAAATACAACTTTTCTTCATGGTGACCTTGAAGAAGAGATTTATATGGATCAACCTGAGGGATTTGTTGCTTCTGGTAATGAGGAGAAAGTATACAGACTAGTTAAGTCCATCTATGGCCTTAAACAAGCACCTATAGACTGGCATAAAAAGTTTGATGAAACTGCTTTAGACTTCGAGATTTTAATTAATGATAGTGACAAGTGTGTCTACTAAAAGGTTAGAGGTAATGATTATGGGATTGTGTGCTTGTATGTAGAACATATATTGTTATTTGGAACCAATATTGAGATTATTAATGAGATAAAGAGTTTCTTGACGAGGCACTTGAAATGAAGGATATTGGGTGAGGCTATTGTGATTCTTGGGATCAAGTTGACTCAGTCAACTGATAGAATAACATTGTCACAGCCTCATTATATAGAGAAATCTATACTTGAGAAGTACGGTTATTCAAATTGTAGAATCGATAGTACACCATATGATTCAAAATCTTCTATCGTCAATAATAGTTCAGGAGTTCCCGTGTCTCAGTTAAGTTATTCTCAGATTATTGGGAGTTTGCAATATCTTGCCAATATGACTAGACCAGATATTTCTTATTCTGTATCTAAATTAGCTAAATATACAAATTGTCCAAACAAGGCTCACTGGGAGGCACCAAATAGAGTTCTTAGATATCTCAAGGGAACTATTTTCATTGGCTTGCGTTACTAGAGATTTCCGGGGGTACTCGAGGGGTATAGTGATGCATGTTGGATAGCTAAAAAAACTGGTTCCAATGGAGTAACTGGATATGTGTTTACCCTTACGGGTGGAGATGTGTCCTGGAAGTGTTCTAGACAGACTTTGTTTACTCAGTTTACTTTTGAAGCTGAGTTGTGTACATTGGATGCCACAGGGACAGAGGCTAAATGGTTAAATAGACTGATGTCCATGTTACCACTAGTTAGCAAACCTTTTCCTGCTATTTATGTTCACTGTGATAATCGTAAAACTATCGACAAGATCAGAAGTGTGAAGTATAATGCTAAACTAAGAGACACATCCAAGTTAGACTAAATTCTAGAAAGGGTCATGTGTCTGATAGGATTATTGTTGTAGAGTTCATAGGAACTGAGGATAATATATCTGATCCATTGACTAAGGGGATTAAGCATGTTATAGTCTTTAAGTCAAGGTTGGGGATGGGACTGATAACCCATAATGATTCATCTACAGCGGGAACCCAATACAATTGAGAGGAGATTCCTTGAATTGCATTCAATGTGGTAATAACAAGTTGTAAGGGTGAATAGGTAGTGCCTCTATCATATATACATTTAGATACTTATATATCTGTGTCTATCCCGTGTAAACCTTAAGAGGTACTTGAACTACTAGTTAGCAAGAGTTTAAATAAACTATGATGGAAATAATTTTGGATCATAATTTGATAAACTCTAATGAATCAAATACTGTGTCTGTATTTATAAACTCTAAATGGGGTCAATTCGTAAGACAAGATATTAGCAGTACATCTTTGGATATGCACAGCTAAGCGAATGTAATTGTGAGGTCTCAATTAGAGGAAAAGATTATTGCTTGAAATATTCGTCGAACAGGATCGAGATATGACATAACGTTTCAAAGTCGTAGATCTGACCATAGCATTTGACATGTTGTCGTCTATGGAGCATGGTTACGTACACGGATAAAGATTCAAGGTATAATATTCCATCTATATCTGGTAGCCATCGAAGTAGGGGACTTAGAAAAGTTCAAACCTGGAAGGATACCGACTCTGAAAAAAAGTCATGATAAAATCTGATACGCATTTCTGTATAGATTTGTAGGGGATTGTTAAAAAAATAAGATGTTTAAGGCATGATTAATTCATGGTCTTAATGATATATCCTAATTCTAATTGTTGGAATTTAGTCCTTGCTCTAAGGACTTAGACCTTCATGTTTTAGGTCTAAGATTTTTCTTAGTTTAAATCTATAAAGAAATTGGTAAGAAGTATAGCTTGAAAAAGGGTGCGTGGGATTTGTCCCACATGGAAATGGTGATATAGACTTGGTGGCTTTTTATAGTCCCATGTGCAAGAGTAGTTCAAAACAACTAAGACATGTGGGTGTGCATGGTGTTACTTTGTTCCTCGTGCGTCGTGCGCACGCGCACGCGCGCCGCCGCCTTAACTTGCCGCGCCGCGCCGCGCCACAACACAACTTGGGTCGGGTCGGGTCGGGTCGAAGGGCGAATGTCTCGGCGTCTCGCGTACGTGAGACAACCCGGGCGAGGGTTTTTTTATCACTTTTTTTATATTTAAATTAGTTTCTTTTAATAATTAATATTTATATATATAAGTAGATTTATTCTTTATGGGCCTAGTCAGTTTTGTCCAACTCTGATGGGGTTGTAACTATAATTCTGATTGTGAATATATATGTGATTAAATATTAGTATTAATGGGATATTAATTTAATTAAAAATATATCTCTCTAATTTATGGTTTACGTTTTATGTTTTTAAAACGTATGAAGTAGAAAGATAGGGAAAACCCCTAACAATCTCTCTTCTTCTCTCTGAACTCTCTCTCTCTCTGCAATACGTACAAATATGAAAGTATAGGTTTTGAGCGAATGAGGTCTGATCGATGTTAGGCATCACGATGCTGTGAGTAGGTGTCATGTTACTATTTTTATTTGGGGAGGATTATTGCGGCATCCCAACACAGTAAGTGGGGTAATAAACTTTTCAAGAACAGCCGCTTCCTCTTTAGGGACGACTCAGCTGTTGTGAAAATTTCTATACAAAAAGTTTTCTCTCTACTCTTTTTATTAATAATTTTCTGATTATTTTCTATTTTCTACCTTCATGGTTTCATTATTTGTGATATTGTGCCTTTTTCTTGTAATTGGTTATATAACTGTCTCATTATTATGTTATTATAATCTTACTGTTGTTTATTTTCCCAAAAATATGGAGATGACTACATGTGAGGAAAGCTCTGTTTACCCGGACAAAGTCAAAGCCAGTTCTTCTACTTCATCAGATAAAACCGGTTGTTCTGATTCAGTTGAAAGTTTTATATTCAATCTAAACATTGGAGTTTATGTTGGATTGATACCGCTTGGTTTTTATCTCCGTTGAATGTAATATCCAGGATATATCGTGTAATTATTTTTGCTATTATATAATTATTATGTGTGTTCAGTATCTATTCTATGAGCTAATTGTTAAGTGTTATATGTACTTGAATATTCGAAAATAATATTAATTGAGTATTTTAATTTTTATATGTCCAAAATAAAATATAGATAATAGTCATATCTTCCTAATTATTTTTATGTTGGTTTATGGATTTATAAGAATCATATGAAATTTCTAAAATCTTTTTCCGGATAATTAAAATCTATTTTATAAAAACGGGAACCAACTGACGTCAACCGTTGTTACGTTTTTGGAACCCGAAACTCTTTCGAGAACTCCTTCCTAACCTAATTGTAATATTCCAAGCATTTCCCATGTTTCGACTTTTTCGATCTGGCGTACGGTTTGTCCTGCGCGGGTCCCGGCGCAACATTTTCGATACAATATTCATTTCGGTAAATCAATAAAACCCGTATTTTCGATAAACGGGAGCTTTTTATTAAACTATAACAATTATCACTTCGTAATACGTGTAACCAGGCGCTGAGACCAAGACCGCAGTACAAATTGTACTGATTTGGATAATTATCCTGAAAATCGATACCGTTTGGATCAGTTTTTACAAATATACGTACCGTTTTATATCCGGAATGATCCAACGGGATACTAATTTTCCGTAATTATAAATAGCCTTTTACCATATTTTATTTCGTATCAAAATCATTTGCAAACAGATAATTATATAATTTTCAGAGAAAAACCCTAATTTCCTAAAACTGTTCTAAGAATCAAACAGCAAAACGAAGGCGTTACTAATCTCTGTTTTCAAAGCTTGAGTAACCAAAACGAAGGATTTGAAGTGTTCTATCAGATTCTGAGCTTTGTTTCACTGCAGAATCAAAGGTTTATTTTCTGAAAATTTATTTATTTTCGAATTTATTTTATTAAAAATATGAATTTTTGTTCGGATGATTATTTGTATGATTTGATGATTGCATGTTGTAGAGCTTGTTTTCCTGATGATTTTCATATATCATACGTCTGATTTGGAGTTCAATAACATTCTCAAAAGTGGGTTTAATTTTCGAATTTCAAAATTAGGGTTTATAACCCGTATGAATGTTCTTAATTGAAATTTAGGGGTTTCTTATTCTGTGATAGATTGATGTTGTGTTATAGTGGGTTGTGTTCTCTGTGAAATTTGCAATCTAGTCGTATAAGTTTCATGAACCAACGAGGTCTGTAGAGAAGGGAGTTGTGTTTTGAAGTTTTCCGATGTTCGCCGGAAACTGGAAAATTTCACGGCCAAATTCCGGCCAACTCAGGGATTGTTAGGATGAATTGATTGCATGGTTGTGTTCCTGGGGTTGTGTAGATGTGATCTGGAGGTGTTGGTGGGGTGAGGACGCCGGGAACGTGTTCTCCGGCCATCCCCGACTTTTTCCGGCGACTGGACTGCAAAATTGCAGTTTGGTCCCTGAAGTTTTGAAAACGATGCAGTTTGGTCCCTGTAGTTTCCAGACTTTGCAAAAATTGAATTTCTGTTTTAAAAATATTTAAAAATCATATTTCCTATTTATTTTTATTATAAAAATTCGTTTTTAATTTCTGAAAATTCTAAAAATTATTATTTTAATTCTGAAAATTATTTTAATTCACAAATAAATCTAAATTAATTAGTTAATTAATTCCAGTTAATTTCTAATTGATTAATTGGTCAATTAATTCGAAAATTAATTGATTAATTGATTTAATTAATTATTAATTGATTTTAATTAATTATTTAATTAGATTTAATTATTTAAAAATGATTTAAAAATTCCGAAAAATAGTTTCGAGCTTTAAAATATTATTCTAAATTATTTCCAAGGCTCGATAATTATTCTAAAATTATTTCGGAGCCAGAATTGGCCAACCGAACCCTATTTAACCCGAAATTGATCCAACGACCCGTTTTAATTCCGAAAAATGTTTTAAAAATCATTTTAAATACCAGAATGCCTATTTATGACCCGAGACTTCTTTATAAATAATATATCATTGATTACGTGATGTATTATGTGCTATATGTGACTTGTTAATTGACTATCGGTCTATATATTCGGTGTTTACTTGATTATCGCATAACTTTCAATCCGTTAATCGGATTTAGGTAAAACGAAGGGTAGACAGAAGTATGTGTTGAATAGAATTACATGAGTAAATTATTGATAGATGCTTATGATATGTGAGCAGAAGAGGCAAGACGTAGAAAAGGGAAACAGATAGTTGAGGAGTAAGACGCTTGTGATTGGAAGCGAGTGCAGTGTAGTAAGCTAATATCAGGCAAGTGTTCTGAACTTTCTCGAGATATTGTAGTATTTGATAGTCAGATTGATACTGCAAGTGCTTTGAAGCACTGAAACCTAAACTCTGATTCCAGTTATTGTTCTTGAGCCGTAAACCTTATTCTTTCTAGACCATTGATTGTTGTATACCTAAACACAAATTTCAAGTATACGATACTACTCCACAAATACATGTAAACAAAATCCCAAACACTGAACTTAATTACTTGTATATTCAATCATTGTATCCTATGCTTTGAAAGCCCAAATCTTTGAAACCCTGAAATGTTGATTCCTTTGTTATCCAATTCTTTCATTACCCAGCATCCAAGCTTTTAAATTGCCTTATTGATCCTTACAAGGATTGAAACCCTTTCATTGTTAAACATTTATTGTTGTTAATGATTTCGGTTATTGTTTATTATTGCATATTCTGTTTTTATGTTAGAATTGGATTGTTTTTATAAAATTGTGGACCAGATTCGTGGTCAGACCATATAGTGGTCAAGTTAGGCCAATGTGTGCCTTGGATCCAGTAGTTAGAGTAATGATGTGTGCCTTGCTCGGGGTTAGTGCGTGACTGATCAGCAACCTAACCTTGGTTTTTAAATTAAAAGTATAGTATCCAATTCTAAATCATAATCCATTGTTCACTTGATATCATAATCGTATTCACCTGATGATCATTATTCTCAGTTTTGTCATTGTGACTTGCTGAGCTAGTTAGATCATTTGTGCGATGTTGTTTATATTCTTTCCAGTTAAAAAGGAACCAGTTGGTAAAGAGGATCCCCAGTCCAGCGCGAGAGCTAGGGGTTCAGGTTGAGAAAGCTGAGCTAGTAGGCTTCTTTTGGGATAAGTTAAATTTGTAAAAGTTTGTAATAATGTTTAATACTCAGTTTGAGTTTGAAATAGTTGGGATTTGAACGGTTTGTATTATATTAGTGTGTTGGGCTTGTGTGCATACTTTAACCTGTTGCGGTCCGTGGTGGCTGGTAGGTAGGGTCACTGCATATATTATTATTATCTTTATTATTGTTATAAGCAGGTTATAATTAAGGTGTGTGTGTGGACCCCAAACTTCTGACCCGGGTTTGGAGGGCGCCACATTGAATATCAACCAAAAAATATTTATTAACTGGACTTGTGCAGGCTATTTTTTACTGATGCTCTGGTAATTAATCTGTATCATTATCAAACATGAACTGTAGCAGTTCAGAATATCTTCGTTTAGGTTGCTTTTGGAATGAAGGGATGAAACGAGGTTAGAATCGAAAAAAATTATATACTTCCTTTGTTAATGTTATGTTATTAGAATTCAATGAAGTCCTGCATTTATTGTTTATGCATCTGCTAAGGGGGATAATTAAGAATGGCTAGGGAACAACCAACAAATACATATATTCAAAATGCAGGGGGCGAATTTACACGAATTCTGAATAAAATTGGTCCGAGAAGCCTCTTGTTGAGCCTCATTGAGAAGTTACTCTTTACTAAATATTACAAAAAAATGACATTATGCCAAGAATCGAGCTAGTGGACATAGTGCAAGTTGATAGACGAAGTAGGATTATTATATGTATTAGAAAGTTTTCCCGTTTTGCACGGGATAGTTTAGGATTTTTTTATCCTAAAGAAATGATTTACCTTGATAATATTCTATAATTATAAATTTAACTAACTATTTATTTATCTTAATAATATGTCATTTTATGTTAAAATTTATATATCTATCATTCATTTATTTGTTTGTTTGATTAGAAGTACCGCAATTCATAGTTAGTCACATTTTACATTTCACTTGAATTTGTTCCATTTTACTTTGTTATCAATTAGAAAAATATTTGAATACTACATATTAAATTTTATTTTTTAATTAATTATAAATTTTGGTCACTTAAAGCTGAAAATGGGCATGATTGGACACTTAAATCAAAAATAATATATTTTTGGCATTCTTTCAAATATCATTAAATGATTAGAAAAAATTATTTGAGGTCATAATTTGGAAAAATAAATTTTAAAATGTTTAAAATTTTTAAACATGTGATATTTTTTTAAAAAAAAATGTAGAAAGAGTATCTCAATTTTTCGTTAACTAATGTTACTTTATAATTGAATCTTAGTTTAAAATTTACTTTTAATAATTGGTACTATCTTCCCTCTTACTTGTATAGACCTTTTCAAAATATATTTCTCGGTGTCGGCAAATACATTTATATTTAAAAATAAATCTATATTTTTCGGCATAGGCGTTGTCGACACCTTGTATCTTAAATAATATTAAATTTTGACCTTTTTGAAAAAAGTTATAATTATGATAATATATAATTATAGAATTACATTGAATTTAATAGATACTTTGTGAAATGTGATACTTTTTGAAATTCTGTAGTTCAGCTTTGCAGCATGCTGAGTGTTAAGTCTAACTATATCCATGAGAAAAGGACTACATAAACATAAAACATAGGCCTCTAGGTATAGTATCAAATACTCCTAAAAGTTGTAAAGTTTAATGTAATAAAATTTTCATGAACATGCTCATTCAGTATTATTATACAGTTATTACTATCATTAGTTTTGGGTCAGGACATGGTTTGCAACACTCTTGAGATGATTTTACTTTATAACATTATGATTCTTATAACTAATTTTATGAAATATATAAATACATCCTTAACTAAAATATTCCCATTCAACATAAAATACAAAAAAAGTCTATCAGGTCACACTTTTTTATCCATTACACTTGATTGAGACTGCACCATGAAAGTCGTGGTTATTTTGTAAGAGTGAACAATAGTGCACTTAAGCATGGTTTCTTTGAAGAGCCTCAATATTCTCACGACTTTCTTCTCAGTTTATGTGATTGTTTTGAACTATTCCAACCTGGAAGTTCAAAATTGAATCTCATTGGCATCCTAAATTGTAAGAAAACATGATCACCTAAATTAACATCATGTCTAGAATCAATATAATATTTAAATAAAAAAATTCTTATTACAGGTGGGTTTATTAAACAAATTTCATCTTTATATTTTATTTAAGCTATCAATATCTACTCATTTTCTATATACATAAATTATTTAGTTATTTACAAAAAGAATAAACAAATAAGCAATTGAGAACTATATCCAACTTATAAGAAACACTTGATCTGCAACCATTACCATGGTGATGTATTATAAAAAAATATACTATATATATTTTCAATTGGTTAAAGAACATATACACAACACTAACATTTTAAAGAATGCTACCTCATTTCAATCGTTAGAATGAATTTAGTTCACCGATTTCTTCTTCAATTCCACATAAAATACATGTTAAGCCTGCACAAGGTCAACAATGGTATAGTTCAGTACTTCATGCGCGCGCCCCCTGCATTGAAAATATTTATCTTCTTTACATCCCTCATCTGATTCATGCTGGTGCAGGAAGTGATTAAAACATGAAAGTTCCCAAATTGTTTCCTAAAAGCGTGCAATGGTCGACTTAAGCAGGGTGTCAATAAAAAGTGCCTAAATGTTCTTGTCGATTTGTTTCTAACTGTTCTCACATGCAAGTTTAAAGTTAATTACCGGCTTCCTAAATTATATTAAAATAGGATTATCTAAAAAAGGTACATGTTTAATATCGTTAAAATATTCAAGTCACTAATTGACTATGACGAAATCATCTAATATGTTGTATATAGAAAGCATAGAACATAACTACAATTTTGAACACCTCTGACTTGGATAAGAGTCAATCAGCGAGGAAGGTAAATCATAGATTGGTCGAGAGATGGTGAACACGATTTTTCAACATCAAATTATAATATAGATAATCTCTCACAGGTGAATTTAAATTATATAGAATATATGTAGCTATTACCAACACTTGATTTTAAGTTATCTTAAGGAGGCAGAGTCGCACCACGAGTTAAGATTTTGATTTAAAGTTGTATCCATGTCAAGATCATTAAAGAAATTCTAAAAAATTATTGGACAATTATATATCTCACCCTAATATTTTCAATAATAGCAAGGTGTATGATAAGTGGCATTTTATACCACTTAGAACGTCTTATAATGGCTTGAATTGATGTCTTGAAATCAAGTATTTTGTATATTTGATGTATTTTTCTAGTGTTTGTGCATTTCAGGGTATTACTTGTGTTTGAGGGGAGATTTT
Source organism: Apium graveolens (assembly GCF_009905375.1). Classification (NCBI taxonomy): domain Eukaryota; kingdom Viridiplantae; phylum Streptophyta; class Magnoliopsida; order Apiales; family Apiaceae; genus Apium; species Apium graveolens. Next base: position 138,761,259 of record NC_133647.1, read on the forward strand.
ATCAGGAATAAGCCTAAGGGAGTGCTTGACATTGCAAGTGGGAAGTTAGGAGCAGAACAGAGGAGAAAACGGGAGCAAAATAATCATTTTTCCAGTAAGGTGTTGGCGCCCGCTCAGCCTGGCTGGGCGGCCGCTCAGGAAGCTGGGCGCCCGCTCAGGATTGCTGGGCGGCCGCTCAGGGGCGTAAAATTAAATACTGATTTTTAAAGTTCTATTTCTGTTGGACTTCTGACTTCTGAGATGGCTGGGTCTTGTGGGGCTTCTATATAAGTAGTTTTCAGAGACGTTTCACATATGAATTGTGGTATCAATCAAGGAGCAAGGAGAGAAGGAAGAAGGGCATTTTAGCACATCGCAACGAAGAAGAGGAAGCATACGTTTTCTTGTGATTCTTTTATTCGTTGTATCGGTGGATGCTAGTTTTATTTACTTTGAACCTTATTACTCTTGTGACGTACTCTGGTTTTAATAAGTATTTTTATTAGTTATTCTTGTGTGTTATTATCATGTTTTCATATAAACCCATGGTGACGATGAGTTCTATCATGGGCTAATCATGATCATGGGGTCGTAACGGATTTACTATGGAATTTTTTAGTTAGTTGTTTAATACCTTAGTGTGTGATGATTGTATGATATCTAGCATAGGTTGCGCTTATTAGTCTTATGTGCGTCGCGAACATATAAGATAGGGTGTTAATCTCTTGTGAAGCGACGGTGGATCTTGAGGTTTAGAACTTGCCATGCTAGCATAGGTTCATGTATGTGTATGCATGATTAGTGGGTAACTCTAATCGTTTTACTTTCCCTGTGTAATCAAAAGGAATAACTTGTGCTTAAATCGTTATATTGTCAAATTCTGTAGACATATAGGGTCTCAACATAATTGATGCCTATTTAACTTCTATATTAATTGTGGATGTTTGGTAGAATGGTATTAGTACAACGAAAGTTGGCTTTTATCAATTTCGTGTTGTTCGATTAAAATCATCATTGTTACATGCTAAGGGTAATAACAATAACTATTGAAGGAAGTAGTAATGAAGTTATGATCTCATGTATGTTTAATATTGTTAATTCAAGAGTCAATTAAGTGTTTAATTCTCGTAGTTAATTATAGTTAATAATTAGTTAATCAATCTAAGTGTTATTGTCTTGACATTGAGAAGTAATCATACATTGGTGAGTACGTGTTAATTGAACATAATTAGTCTGAGTCTCCGTGGGAACGAACTAGAAAGTATTCTATATTACTTGTGAACGCATATACTTGCGTGAATATTAGCACGTGTTTTGTGCCTAACAAGTTTTTAGCGCCGCTGCCGGGGACTCGGCGTATTTATTTAGTTTATGTACTTACCAACAGTGGTCGTTAGGACCCATTGATTAAGACGTGATACTTATTTTTTCCGGTTGTATTTCAGGTACTTTAGCGAGCGTTTATGCGAACACGTTCTCGTACTCCCAAGAGTTAGATACGGCTGAGGAGACAGACTCAGTTCTTGATATTCTGGAGAAGATAGATTTTGAAGATTCGGATAAAGAGAGTGAGCAGAAAGAACCAATAATCATGGGTGATCGTATAGTTCCGGCAGATCCAGCTCTTATGGACTTTTCTCGGCCTAAAATTGATGACATTCGGTCAAGCATCCTTCATCCGGCTATTCAGGCTAACACTTTTGAAATCAAGCCGGGCACTATTCAGATGGTGCAGAATTCTGTTTCTTTCGGAGGTGCTGCGACTGAAGACCCCAACATGCACATCAGGAATTTTGTCGAGATCTGTAGTACTTTCGAATATAATGGTATGACTGATGAGGCTATCAAGCTGAGGCTTTTTCCATTCTCTCAGAGGGATAGAGCTAAGGACTGGTTACATTCTGAACCAGCTGGGTCCATCACTACTTGGCAAGATCTTGTGCAAAAGTTTCTAGTGAAGTTCTATCCAATGGCAAAGACTGCAGCTATGAGGAGTGCTCTTACTCAGTTTGCGCAGCAACCAACAAAATCGATGTGCGAAGCTTGGGAGAGCTACAAGAAGATGTTGAGAAAGTGTCCACATCATGGTATGCCTGACTGGATGGTGATCACTGGTTTCTATAATGGTTTAGGGGCCCAATCTCGGCCAATGCTCGATGCAGCAGCTGGAGGCGCCTTGTGGGCCAAAAGCTATACTGAGGCTTATAATCTTATTGAAACTATGGCTACAAATGAGCATCAAAATCCAACTCAAAGGATGATGCCTGGGAAGGTAGCAGGTATTCTGGAAGTCGATGCAGCTACAGCTATTGTAGCGCAGCTCCAAGCACTGTCTTTGAAGGTCGATTGTTTAGCCACCTATGGAGTCAATCAGATAGCTATGGTCAGTGAGCTTTGTGCAGGATCTCATGCTACGGATCAGTGTTCTCTTATTAATGAATCTGTTCAGTATGTGAACAATTATCAGCTACCGCAGCAGCCTGTGCTGGCTACTTATCATCCTAACAACAGAAATCATCTCAATTTCAGCTGGAGCAATAATCAGAATGTTGTTCAGCAATCATATCAGCAGCCTATCAGTAAGCAGTTTAATCCACCTGGATTCCAGCAACCACATCATTATGCTCAAAGGCAATCATATCATCAACAAGGAGGTGCTGCTCCATCTTCTAGTGTTGATTTCGAGGAGCTCAAGCTGTTGTGCAAAAGTCAGGTTGTTTCTATCAAGACCTTGGAAAATCAAATCGGTCAAATAGCCAATGCAGTGCTCAATCGTCAACCTGGCACACTTCCCAGTGATACTGAAGTGCCAGGAAGGAAGGAAGCTAAAGAGCAAGTCAAAGCTATTACCTTAAGGTCTGAAAAAGTTGTTGATTCTGAAAAAGCGAAAGACGGAGAAGCTGAAGTTATTGATGAAGAAGAGAAGCAAAAGGAGAAAGCGGCGGAACCAAGGAAGACTACTGTTGAACACACTCTGCCTGTGGGTAATACAGGGGAGAAACAGCTCTATCCTCCACCACATTTTCCTAAGAGATTGCAACAACAAAAGCTGGATAAGAAGTTCGGTAAGTTTCTGGAGGTGTTCAAGAAACTTCACATCAATATACCTTTCGCTGAGGCTCTGGAGCAAATGCCTAGTTATGCGAAATTCATGAAGAGTATTCTTTTAAGGAAGGTGAAACTGGATGACCTTGAGACCGTTGCTCTAACGGAAGAGTGCAGTGCTGTGCTGCAACAAAAATTACCTCCAAAGCTTAAAGATCCGGGTAGCTTCACCATTCCTTGCACCATTGGCAAGTTGTCTTTTGACAAATGCATGTGTGATTTGGGAGCAAGCATCAATCTGATGCCGTTGTCTATCTTCAAAAAGTTGAATTTGCCTGATCCAAAGCTCACCTACATGTCTCTATAATTGGCTGATCGTTCTATTACATATCCACGAGGCATAGTGGAAGACATGTTAGTAAAGGTGGATAAGCTCTTCTTCCCTGCAGACTTTGTCATTTTGGATTTCGAGGAAGATAAGAAGATCCCCATAATCTTGGGAAGACCTTTCTTGGCTACAGGCAGTACCTTGATAGATTTGTAGAAAGGTGAACTTACTATGAGGGTGCAGGATCAGGATGTGACATTCAATGTATTCAAAGTGATAAAGTTCCCTATAGAAGATGAGGAGTGCTTAAAGGTGGATTTGATTGATTCTGCGGTCACTTCAGAACTTGATCATATGTTAATGTCTGATGCCTTAGAGAAAGCCTTGGTGGGGGACTTTGACAATGACGATGAGGATGGCAATGAGCAACTACAATATCTAAATGCTTCTCCTTGGAGGCGAAAGCTAGACATGCCATTTGAATCTCTTGGTACTTCTGATCTCAAGAATGCTGAAGGAAAGCTCAAACCATCTATTGAGGAAGCACCTACTTTGGAGCTTAAACCATTGCCTGAACACTTGAGGTATGCCTTTTTAGGTGATGCATCTACTTTACCTGTTATTATTACATCTGACCTTTCAGGTAGTGAGGAGGACAAGCTCTTGAGGATCTTGAGAGAATTCAAATCGGCTATCGGATGGACTATAGCAGATATCAAAGGGATCAACCCTTCGTACTGTATGCATAAAATTCTGCTAGAGGAAGGTAGTAAGACGACTGTTGAGTAACAGCGAAGACTTAATCCTATCATGAAAGAAGTCGTGAAGAAAGAAATTCTGAAGTGGTTAGATGCAGGAATCATATATCCTATTTCTGATAGTTCTTGGGTGAGCCACGTGCAATGTGTACCTAAGAAAGGAGGTATCATTGTGGTAGCAAATGAGAAGAACGAGCTCATCCCCACTCGAACAGTCACAGGATGGAGGGTATGCATGGATTACAGAAAGTTGAATAAAGCCACGAGAAAGGATCACTTCCCTCTTCCATTTATTGATAAGATGCTTGACATGTTGGCCGGTCATGAGTATTATTATCTTCTGGATGGCTATTCGGGGTATAATCAGATTTTCATTGTACCAGAGCATCAAGAAAAGACTAACTTCACTTGCCCATTTGGCACATTTGCTTTTCACAGAGTTTCATTTGGCTTATGTGGTGTACCTGCCACTTTTCAGATATGTATGATGGTTATATTCTCTGATATGATTGGAAACAATGTCGAAGTGTTCATGGATGACTTCTCCGTCTTTGGACATTCGTATGATGAATGTTTGAATAATCTTCGTGCGGTGCTCAAAAGATGTGTGGAAACTAATTTGATGCTCAATTGGGAAAAATGTCACTTTATGGTGCGTGAAGGCATTATTCTTGGGCATAAAGTCTCTAGCAAGGGTCTTGAGGTGGACAAAGCCAAGGTGGGAGTCATTGAAAATATTCCACCACCTATTTCTGTGAAAGGAATCCGTAGTTTTCTTGGCCATGCGGGTTTTTATCGGCGTTTCATCAAGGACTTCTCAAAGATATCTAAGCCATTGTGCAACTTGCTCGAGAAAGATGTGCCTTTCAAATTTGATGATGAATGTTTGGCGGTATTCGAGACTCTCAAGAAGAGTTTGATAACTGCACCAGTTATTACGGCACTTGATTGGACAGAACCTTTTGAGATGATTTGTGATGCGAGTGATTATGCGGTGAGAGCAGTTCTTGGGAAGCGCATGAATAATCTTTTTCGTGTGGTCTACTATGCTAGTAAGACTCTAAATAGAGCTCAAATGAACTACACTACTACTGAGAAGGAGCTCTTGGCTATAGTCTTTGGTTTTGAAAAATTTAGATCATATCTGCTTGGGACAAAGGTGACAGTATTCACTGATCATGCTACCATTCGCTATTTGGTCTCAAAGAAGGATTCGAAGCCTAGACTTATTCGTTGGGTGCTTTTTCTACAGGAATTTGAGTTAGAGATCAAGGATTGAAAAGGTACTGAGAATCAAGTAGCTGACCATCTCTGTAGATTGGAGAATCCCAATTCTACTTCACATGATAAGACATTGATCAACGAATCTTTTCCGGATGAGCAGTTGTTCACAGTTCAGGAGGAAGAGCCATGGTTCGCAGATATTGTGAACTATCTTGTCAGCAATATAATGCTTCCTAATATGAATACAGCTCAAAAGAAGAAGTTTCTGCATGAGGTGAAGTGGTACATGTGGAATGAACCATATTTGTTTAGACAGGGAGTTGACCAGATCATCAGGAGATGTATCCCATTCTGTGAGATGGAGGGGATATTACGAGACTGCCATTCCACAGTTTATGGTGGATATTATGGTGGTGAAAAGACAACAGCTCGTATTCTGCAAGCAGGTTTTTTCTGGCCTACTTTGTTTAAGGATGCACATCAGATCATTTTAAGGTGTGATTGTTGCCAAAGAGTGGGGAATCTTATGAGGAAGGATGAGATGCCGTTAAATGTGATGCTTGAAGTCGAGGTCTTTGATGTTTGGGGAATCGATTTCATGGGACCATTTGTCTTGTCCTGTAATAATCAATACATCTTGCTGGCAGTTGATTATATCTCAAAATGGGTATAAGTCAAGGCTCTACCGACGAATGATGCAAATGTAGTGTTGAATTTTCATCATAAGAAGATTTTTATAAGGTTTGGAACGCCACGAGTAATCATAAGTGATGAGGGGTCACATTTCTGCAACCGTAAGTTCACTTCTATGATGCAGCGCTATAATGTGAATCATCGTATTGCTACTGCCTATCATCCGCAAACGAATGGTCAAGCTGAAGTGTCTAATAGAGAGATCAAGCGCATTCTAGAGAAATTTATTTATCCTTCAAGGAAGGATTGGTCTTTAAAGCTCGATGAAGCTGTTTGGGCTTAAAGAACAGCATACAAGACTCCACTTGGGATGTCCCCGTTTCAACTTGTTTATGGTAAGGGATGTCATTTACCTGCGGAGCTTGAGCATAAGGTTTATTGGGCATTGAAGAAGTTAAACCTTGATCTAGATGCAGCTGGGAAGAAGCGAATGCTTCAGTTAAATGAACTTGATGAATTTCGACTCCAAGCGTACGAGAACAACAAAATGTACAAGGAAAAAGTGAAAAGGTGGCACGACAGGAAGCTATCTCCTAAGTCATTCGTGCCAGGGCAACAAGTTCTTTTATTCAACTCCCGTCTCCGACTTTTTCCTGGAAAGTTAAAATCAAGGTGGTCTTGACCTTTTATTGTCAAAACTGTGTTTCCACATGAAGCGGTGGAGATTTCTGAGAATGATCCGGGCCAAGCATTCAAGATTTATGGTCAGCGATTGAAGCATTACTATGGGGACACGGCAAACTGGGAAGTGGTTAGTGCCCTCTTATTGTCAACTTGAGCAAGGTACTCTACGTCAAGCTAATGACGTAAAAGAAGCGCTTCTTGGGAGGCAACCCACGATTTGTGAGTATAGGAACCCTTAGAAGTTAGTAACCTATCCAAAACCATAAAAAAATCAGAAAAATTGGGCAAGAAAAAATATTTTCCAGAAACCCTCTGGGCACCCGCTCAGCTTTGCTGGGCGGCCGCTCAGGATGCTGGGCGCCCGCGCAGCTTTGCTAAGCGGCCGCTCAGCCCCATACTGTTGGAAAAAAATTTTGCCTTCTAAAAAATCCAAAAAAATCAGAAAAATTTAAAAACAAAAATACAACCCACAACCCACGATTTCTTTTCCCATAACCCACGTTTTTTTTCCTCACAAACCCACTCCTATTCAATTTTTAACCCTAATTCCTACCCTATATATACATACAACTCCTCCATATACACTCCCATATACTTTCAACTTTAAAACTCTCTCCTACACTCTAAACACAACTCTTAAACACTTTTTCTCAGTTTCAATGGCACCCAAGAGATCCTAAACTATTGATAGCAGCAGCACCGTTCCTATTGTTGATTCTTCAAGGGGAACTGCTGCGAGACCTCGTTTGTTTGATAGGGCTGCTGAGGAGGAGTATACTAGGCTTCTGGCTAAGCTGATTTTGAAGGAGAGGGGATTCTTACCATCAGGGAGGGATGGTAAGTTGTTGCCGATGATTGCTGAAAAGGGGTAGATTTCTTTTTGTGAGTCACCGGAGGCGGTTCCAATGAGCGTGGTTCGCGAGTTTTATGCGAATGCAAAGGCTGAAAAGAATGGGTTTACTGTTGTTCGTGGGCTTACAGTTGATTATCAGGCCGCGGCGATTCGTCGTGTGATTGGACAGCGACAGCGGAAGCCCACGGAGGAGAATTGGAATGAGAAGAGCCTCGGGGACTTTGATTTAGATTTGATTTGTGCTACTCTCTGTCAGCCGGGCACGGTTTGGAAGTTCAAGACGGGAACTAACGAGTATCGTTCTTTTCCGGCGATTGCGATGAATAGGTATGCCCGTGCATGGAATGCCTTTATTTGTGCTAATATTTTTCCTACATCACATGCACATGAGGTTACAGTTGAGCGAGCAAGGTTGTTATGGGGGATCTTGAATGAGGAGTATTATGTGGACCTTGGTGAGTTCATCTACCAAGGGATTTTGAAGTTTTTGAGAGGAGCAAAGAACATGAACATCCCTTATGCATCTACTGTCACGAAGCTATGCCGAGCAGTGGGAGTTTATTGGCCTTCTCACGAGCAGTTGCAGATGTCGGCCGCTCATATTGATTCAGCGACTCTGAATGCTATGCAGGAGTGGACGGGTGGAGAGCCCGAGGAGCATGGGTTGGGTTATCATCTTCCAGGAGGACGTCCAGCAGCTGGTGCTACCATGGCTAGGCCGGGTCATGATGAGGCAGGCTCTTCTAGAGCTCAGGAGGGTGCTGGGATGGCTGATGCTCAGTATAGGAGGCTGTCGAGGAGGATGGATGCGATGTATGAGTCGCAGAGTAGGTTCGCTCAGGAGCTCACCCTTGCACTTGGGACTGCTTTCAGAGGCCTTGGAGCTGACATCCAGTGGCCCGTTTTTGGTGAGGACTCTGCTTATCCGCCTCCTGATACTCCACCCTCTGAGGTTGATGATGATGATTTCTCCGAGTAGGTATACCATGTGTTCCTTTATACTACCTTCACTGGGGACAATGAAGATTTTAAGTTTGGGGGTGGTAGTTAAGGAATATTTTTGTGTGTGTGTCATGTAGTTGCATATTCATGATAGTTTAGTTCATGCATATACCATGTTCCCTTTTGCGTTGCTTTACCGATTGATTTGTGATATTGATGCAAGTGTAGTGATAGCGTTAGGGTGATGTTGAGTCTTGTAGGTTGACATGCATGCTAGAAACACTTATAATTTCACTAAGTCTTAGAGTATGCTTAAGGACTAGATTATTGTCATGGTTTGATATTTTTTTAGGTTAATCTATTGATTATGCTTAGAATTTATGATAGGTTCTTAATGATAAAAGGCATGAAAAGAAAAAAAATGGAGTAAAAATTGGAATTCATTGCTAATTGTGGCTAGGCGTCAAATGGCTAGTAGCCGGCTCGTATTTTTATGCGAGTAGTCTAGGGTTGAGCAAGATGGAGCGAAACGCACTTGCTCAGAAATTTGAAAAAAATAGAAAAAAAAAGAGAAAAGAAAGAAAAAGAAGAAAAGAAAAAATAAAGAGTTAATGCATAATTGATCACAAGTGGGCTCTTTGGTATTCGAGTTATTAAGTTCTTAGGGGACTTTGTGCCTAGTGACCTAAGGCTTTTATATTCTGGGATCCGCTAACCTAACGCTCGCTAAATGGATGTCATTGCATAAGTCTTTTGTGGACCTCACTCATTGCACAGTCAAATAAGCAATTGTTGTTGTTTTGAATAAAAAGCTTGATTTTGTAATAAGCTCCAGTGATCATGAAGTGTTATAAGTCATTTTGTGCCTAGAATTTATTCTTCGTATAATCATGTGATTGCCTTGATGATAGTCGAGTTATGATAATTGATCTAGTTTCGAAGCATATTTGTTAAGCATCCGCACACACCGCGTTTCTGGTAGTATGTTAGTTTGCATGATTTGATTGATCTTTATTCGCCTAATTGTATTTGTTGAGATGTTATGAGTTGGTTGGTTTAGTCATTGTGAGGGGGATCGCTGCATTTCATGTAGATTGCATTCATGCATTTTTTTGTTTTGTTTTTGAGTCTGTGACGCTTGAGGACAAGCATCGATTTAAGTTTGGGGGTGTGATAAGTGGCATTTTATACCACTTAGAACGTCTTGGCTTGAATTGATATCTTGAAATCAAGTACTTTGTGTATTTGATGCATTTTTCTAGTGTTTGTGCATTTCAGGGTATTACTTGTGTTTGTGGGGAGATTTCATCAGGAATAAGCCTAAGGGAGTGCTTGGCATTGCAAGTGGGAAGTTAAGAGCAGAACGCAGCAGAAAATGGGAGCAAAATAAGCATTTTTCCAGTAAGGTGTTGGGCGCCCGCTCAGCCTGGCTGGGCGGCCGCTCAGGAAGCTGGGCGCCCGCTCAGGATTGCTGGGCGTCCGCTCAGGGGCGTAAAATTAAATACTGATTTTTAGAGTTCTATTTCTGTTGGACTTCTGACTTCTGAGATGGCTGGGTCTTGTGGGGCTTCTATATAAGTAGTTTTCAGAGACGTTTCACATATGAATTGTGGTATCAATCAAGAAGCAAGGAGAGAAGGAAGAAGACCGTTTTAGCACATCGCAACGAAGAAGAGGAAGCATACATTTTTTATGATTCTTTTATTCGTTGTATCAGTGGATGCTAGTTTTCTTTACTTTGAACCTTATTACTCTTGTGACGTACTCTGGTTTTAATAAGTATTTTTATTAGTTATTCTTGTGTGTTATTATCATGTTTTCATATGAACCCATGGTGACGATGAGTTCTATTTTGGGCTAATCGTGATCATGGGGTCGTAACGGATTTACTATGGAATTTTTTAGTTAGTTGTTTAATACCTTAGTCTGTGATGATTGTATGATATCTAGCATAGGTTGCGCTTATTAGTCTTATGTGCGTCGCGAACATATAAGATAGGGTGTTAATCTCTTGTGAAGCGGCGGTGGATCTTGAGGTTTAGAACTTGCCATGCTAGCATAGGTTCATGTATGTGTATGCATGATTAGTGGGTAACTCTAATCATTTTACTTGCCCTGTGTAATCAAAAGGAATAACTTGTGCTTAAATCGTTATGTTGTCAAATTTTGTAGACATATAGGGTCTCAATATAATTGATGCCTATTCAACTTCTATATTAATTGTGGATGTTTGGTAGAATGGTATTAGTACAACGAAAGTTGGCTTTTATCAGTTTCGTGTTGTTCGATTAATATCATCACTGTTACATGCTAAGGGTAATAACAATAACTATTGAAGGAAGTAGTAATGAAGTTATGATCTCATGTGTGTTTAATATTGTTAATTCAAGAGTCAATTAAGTGTTTAATTCTCGTAGTTAATTATAGTTAATAATTAGTTAATCAATCTAAGTGTTATTGTCTTGACATTGAGAAGTAATCATACATTGGTGAGTAAGTGTTAATTGAACATAATTAGTCTGAGTCTCTGTGGGAACGAACTAGAAATTATTCTATATTACTTGCGAACGCGTATACTTGCGTGAATATTAGCGCGTATTTTGTGCCTAACAGTGTAACAGTTTGTACTTTGATCCCAACACCGTAGAATTGGAATTGTTAGCGAATAATATAAGTTCACTAATATATCAAAAAGTCACAAAAAAAGAAAGCCAAAAATCATTGAAAGCATGATTTAACCTTTAGCCCAGTACCATTTTTAAAGTTCTAATTCTGAAGTAGCTCAAATTCTACCTTACTTACAGATGTGTGTTAGTCCCAAAGTATCGAAGAGGGGGGTTGAATACGATACCTACTATCTTTTTCGATCCATTTCAAGTTCTTCGTTATATATACAGACTCAAAATAAATACAAAACAATTCGAGGAATATATTATTTTATTAATATAAACCTTGAGGTTTCTACAATATAATCAATTAAATGACTAGCTATAATAAATTCGACAACACAACAGTATATTTACAAGCTTAAAATAAATAGAGCCTTCAATGGAGTTTCGTAATAAATACAGTTGGTTGCTGAGGAAGATAACTAAATAAAATAAATTCATTCTGCTTCTTTTGTAGTATTTCAAATGTATTGGACATGTGGCTTGATTTTATCCACAAAACCAATTCATTTGTTTCTTCATCCAATAAAATTACCAAGTTAATTATTGAAGACAAGAAGGAATGAATCTAACTTTCTCCTTACTTGCAACCACATGGTGACAGTCATCCCTTGTTACTTGCGACCATAGGGAAATTTGCCTTGTCTTCCAACCCTTTACTGGCGACACAGAGAGAACCCTTACTTGCTTACTTGAGACTACAAAGAAAAGGAATTGCCTTAGAAATATTTCCATTAGTGGTGAACACAAGAAGGTATTTCCCTTGAATATTTTATTTACACAATTCTTAACTCGCAACCATTAGTGAAATGGCCTTAAATCAATTTTCTATCTTGCGACCACTAGAAAGGAATTGGTCTTTCCTGACTTGCGACTACTAGTAACCTTGGACTTAGAATATTTTTCACCTCTTAAACTTTAGTAACTGTATCAATAATAATTCTTATGTGTACCTGAATTAAACATTTTCTGATATGCTGATGCTTGGTGCACTGTTCTGGTTCACAAACAACTAACATGAATTGATTTAATATAATTTTCTTTAGAATCCTGAACTGATACATCTTGGTTGATTATTCATTGCTTCAATTACTGAACCTCTGATCTATAGTACTTTAAATCAAATCATTTCACTGACACTGGAAGTCCTTTGACATTTTATTCTTTATAGAGGCTTGAACATATTAATGAACTTCTTCCCATGACCGGGTTACAGATGTAAAGCTTTAATTCCATCATTTGACTCTTTGTATTTATCCAGTCTTCATCTTCAGGGTTCATGTGCTTCACAGTTTAATGTTATTTATCTGTTTATGTTTCATGTTGATTTATGTTTTCTCGGTTACATATTACGTTATATTATGCTTTACAATCTCCCTCTATTTATTTGTTAGAGTTCGACAAGCGAATCCCTAAGGATAAATCAACTGACAATAAGAAAAAGTATAATATGAAAATAGAGAATAATATTAAATGCATTCTGGATTATATATAAAATTCTAGATTTCTTAAATTACAAATTACAAAGAAGTGTTCCTCTAGCCTGAACAAATAATCTAAGTCTTCTTTGTCATTTTCTTCTTTAGCCTCTTGCATTTACTACATTCTCCTTCTTGAGTGGATTGAGTCTGAACATACTTTCTCTTGATAGCTTTCTTTCTAGGATCTAATGACCTTTTTGATTCTGGAAGAGATGTTCCTTTGCTTTGATTCTGAAGATCATTCAGTCTTTCTTGTACACAATCACGAGCTTGTATTTCCAATGCATTTACTGGATGTGGATTATTCAGTTCATTGAGCATCAACTGAAGATATCTGACCTTGAAAACTTTAGAAATAAGTTCAAACAACAATGTGGATCTTCTTGTTTTAGGATGTCCTCATACTCTCTTGTTATTGTTGACAGATTCTTCTTCTAGAACCTTTTCAAGTATCTCCATGATGAAGTATCTCCATTAATGTCCACTATCTCTGAATCTCTAATCATCTTGTCATTCAATCTATAAGCATATAACACATCAACATCTTTGAAATCTGCTTCAGATAATTTAACTGCTGAAGCTTCCAGCTTTGCTCTTGTTCTTCTTATTTGACTTTCCATAAAAGTAAGTTGTTGATAATGAATGAGTTTTAAGTGATCACCAGACATTGTGATATTCTGCATTCTGCCATCTGCAAACCTCTTAATCAAAAAAAGGATAAAGAAATTCTTGAGAAGACAAATCCATCATTATCTTCTAAAGATTGTCTATGAAACATTCATTCTCGTTTGATGTCAACCATGGAATCTTTGAAGTAAGGACAAAAAGTTTAACAATATTTAACTTTTTTAGGACACTTGTGGATATCATCATTTGTAATCCATCAATATGATAAATAGTGATTTTCCATCCATTTTTTAGAATATTCACAGTGGTACTGGTTATTATTCTACTGAACTGGTGATAGAATTCATGAATATTGATATAGAGATTTCTGTAATTTTTCATAATGTTTAGAAGATTCTTGTTTCCAGTATCTAAATTAAGATAAACTTCAGGTTTTTCCATTTTCCTTTTTACCTCATCCCATTTACTTCCTTTTCTGTTTATCCGAAGATATTGATTCTCTCGCTTCTATGGCTTCCTTTCTTTGAATATCTCAAAGTACTTGATCTTTCTACCTCATCTCGAATTAATTCATAAGATAGTTTGAATTCTTCAGACATCCTATAGAACAAGAAGGCATCCAAGAAGGCATCTTCATCTTCATATCCTTCATCTTCAGAGATAATCTTTCTCTCTTCCATCTCTACCTCTTCAAATCTAGGTTCACACCCCTTGGGATCCGCCAACTCAAACTCTGAGAATAGGGGATTTGGAGCATATACCTCCAATAAAAGACTCCTCTGAGCTTTAATGACTTGGCTCAGAAGATCTTGTCATAGAACTCTTCTCAACAGTTCTTGATTTGATTAACACCCTTTCATCAATCCTCTATTCCTCATTTTCTTTATCTAGCTCTTCTCCAAACTCATCAAATTCAGTGCCAGCTGCTTGAAATGCATCTTGAATTAAATCTATAACAGAAGCTACTTTTTTGTGCTCCACCCTTTTCTACCCCTTAATTGTGTTATCCTTCAGAGCTGGGGTTAATTGAGCAGGCAAGATCAAGTAAGGGATCTCTTGAATAGATGGTTCTGAAATAGAAATTTGATTTTGGACTGAGGTCTTTGGCCCAGTATTGGAAAGAACTATTCCAGTAGGAGTCGGGATTGGTTCTTGCTTGCTAACTGAGAGTTTTTACTCAATATTTAAAATTGGCTTTCCCTTTCCTGAGTGCGAGAGTGATTGCTCCACAAATTCACGTAAGCTAGCAAAAGATGCTTGTTGAAGTTCAACTTGCTCGGAAAGACAGGCAATCTCATGATCCCTAACAGACAGTTCAACCTTAATATATTGATCCTTTAGAGCCAGTTGTTCTTTGAGAAATTCATCTCTGAACGTCAAGTGCTCTTCGAGATAAGATTTTGTTACATATTATGACATGTCTATAGGTTTGATTTGGGTGGTAGGTGTATCACTGGCTTCTCGTGGTATTTTGCTCGGCACTCAATTATTCGGTTTAGGGATTGGTGTTTCACTCATCCTCATGGATACACTCCCATCATAGCTCCGAGATCCAGAAGTACCTACAAGAAGCACGGGAGCCATCCTTAAGGAGGTCAGCAGTGGTGAAATGGGAGTTCGTAATTCCCAATCCTTGTACAAGACAAGTTGCTTAGCACTCAATTATTCGGTTTAGGGATTGGTGTTTCACTCATCCTCACGGATACACTCCCATCATAGCTCCGAGATCCAGAAGTACCTGCAAGAAGCACGGGAGCCATCCTTAAGGAGGTCAGCAGTGGTGAAATGGGAGTTCGTAATTCCCAATCCTTGTACAAGACAAGTTGCATGTCATCTGGAGATGACTGGTCCAGAGTTGGAATCTCTGGGAGGATCACTGAGGTCATCATACTTGGCATCTGTTCCTTAGCGTCCTCTGGTGTCGGTGAAGACACTTTCCCTTTAGGCTCACCAGTTGAATCTGGTTCATTGCCAGTGGCTTTCTGATCTGATCCTATGTCAGATCCCCTATCCGCAGATGCATCCAGGTTTATTAGTCCTGGGGAGTTAAGTGATGTGCTAGATGTGGCAGCAATTATATCACTTTCTCCTAACACCCGTGAAGACAATTAATCCATTGAAGGAGCTTGAACATGATATTTTAATCGTAATATGGTTAAATTCCCCGTTTCTATCAGTTCATCCTCACCAAATAACGCTCTTCTAAATGACTCATTTAAAGCTTCAAGAGCTTGGATATTGGAAAGAGTGTTTGACTCAATACAAGACATCGTGGTTGACGGGCGAATTTCAATAGACCCACCTTGTTGAGAAGATGAATCTAGTAATTGTTTAAATGCCTTTTCAGCAGAGGTATCCTTTTGGGAAGATACCCGGGGGGTTACAGTTGTCTCTATAGGGGTATTTCTTTGCTTCGTATGAGACAAAGTTGTGGGTTTACTCATAGTACATTCCTTATTTTCTGCATCTAGTACAGTTTCTCCCTCTTCACTCATAGGATCCTTGTACGCCAGGGATTGGGCTAAGAGATTTTGAGAAGTTTGTATGGGCTCTATTGGGTGGCTATGAATTTGTGGGAAAACTAATTCACCACCTCTCCTATCTCCTCGTTCCTCAAGAAGTTGTGTATGAAAGTCAACAAGGTGTAATGAGTCAATATCTACTAAATCATCAAAAGTTGCACTTTGAGAAGACTCATTCATACCTATGAGATCTGGCCTGTAGACATCTGCTTCTGATTGAGTGGGCACGGAATCTTCTTGTTGTTGTTCAGCAGCTTCAGGTTGTATAACCTCTTCTGGTTGTTAAGCAATGATGGGTTTTGATCAATTTCCATAGGTAGAGCTTCAGCTTCAGGCTGTGGAACACTTTGTTAAGCACCCTGTTGACTTGTACCAGTTTGATCTTGATGTGTAGCCTTAGATTGCTGAGAAATGGTAGCAAAGTACTCTTCCGAAGTCTGTCAAAAAAAATGAGGTTGTTTTTAGGATAAGGTGTCTGATTGATCAGCTTGACCACCATTTTTTAGAACAGCACTTGAGAGTCTTTCAAGTTATCAGCGTGAACTAAAACTTTCGGATTTTCTGTCAGCTTTCCATTTATAACAATCTAGAGAAACCTGACATATAAGATGTGATCTTGTTCTTGAGATTGGTTCTCTAAGATCTCCTCCATGAACAGACGTCCAAAGTTGATGCGTAGATTATGAGCAACAGCTACTCCAACTTTTTGATTGAATAGTATCAGTCAATGAAATCCACCAGTCTTGGGAGACAGATAGTAAGACAGAATGTTAAAGAACAGGTGCCATGGTTTTAGTAGATGGATTTTGTTGAAGTGCTTTGGAAGTGTGTCATTTTCCATGGTGCTTTTGATGGCTTTGAAGAAGCTAAACAGTTCTCATTTCTATGGAAATTTTACAAAATTATCCCGAGGGAGTTGAAGATACTCATTGAAATAATCCTCAGTGATTCTAATTTTTTCATCACCAACCAAGAAAGAGAAACCTAGCTTATCGTCATCTGACGTGTCTTTAGCTGTAGTGTGCACATATCTGAGGAGCTCAACATATAACTTGACACTAGTAATCAAAGCATAGTACACAATCGCGTGCTCCTTTAGAAAACGGATCCATTTTTCAAAATCACCCATTTTAATTGAATCACATTCTATAACTGAGACATAATTTTTTTTTAGTATCTTAACATTATCCGCCATTTTAATTAAAAAATGAGAATAAAATTTTGATCGTAAAACAAATTAATCATGCACTTAAATTAAAACTAGAAATTAAATCCAACACATACAAATAAAAAGGAACAAATATTTGTAATAAACCCTAGAGAGCAAGTGACTCGAATAACTAATTAAAATCAATTATTAATGAACCAAACAAAGCTCTCGTTTAATCCTTGATGAAATCAAAAGATGTTACTATCAAACAAATATGCAAGTTCTGGGCTTTATGAATATATGATTTTTATAAAATTTGGCAAAGTTTTGGTAGGGTAACAATCGATTTCAAAATTAGTCTCTCTCTTTCTCTTGCGACTTGTAAATTCTTTGTGTATATAAGTGAATAAAATGAGAGGTTTTTATATATATATAATATACTCACAAGAAATAATTTAAAACTGTTCAGAGCTAAATGGCAACTACTGTGATGCACACATAGATTAAATCTAAGTTGCGACCACAGTGTAGCCACAACAAAGAAAAAAATACCAAGTTATTTTCTGAGTTGCGACCATTGTGTTGCATACTTAAAACATTCCTAAGTTGCGACCATAGTGGTTGATACAACAAATAACACCAATTGCTTGTAGAAACTAAGTTGTGACTATAGGAAGATCCATTCTACTTAGAAAAAACTTCTAAGTTGTGACACTTAATCTGTTCTAATTGCAATGCCAAGTATACTCTAGTCACAACTTAGACAAATATTTTGTTGCGACCCCTGTTAACTAGTCGCAACTTAGACAAATATTTAGTTCCGACCCCTGTTAACTAGTAGGGACTTGGATGAATTTCTAATTTTCACAGGATTTATTCTTTTGATCATATATTATTAATTATTTTCATAAAATGAAAAAGATTAATAATTTTAGAATAAATAATGTGCTACTGTTATATCAATTCCATGAATTCTTTTAAATATTAATTAATTTAAAATGTATTAAAATTTATAATTCATAATTTCTATTCACAACTATACAATTTTTTTCATTAATTTGATAAAATCATACTTTTAATGAAATAAAATTATGCTGCAAATTTAAATTTAATTTTAATGAACCTCTTTAAATATAAAATAATTTAAAGTCCACTAAAATTAATAAAACACAACTTTGATTATTAAAATTGAAATATTTATCATTGAATTGATAATATCTCAATCTTTTACATCAAAATTATGCTGCAAAAATTTTACTCATAATTTAATCAATTATGATTAAACTATTTTCAAACAATTTATAAATATAAATGTGCTGAAATATTTATCAGATAGATATAAGCACATAAATATTTGAATTACGAGAAATAAATAATGGCAAATAAATTTACATGTCCTTAAAATATTGAAATTAAATAACAAGTGATTTCATCCAAGGCAAAGTGCACTTACTAACTTCTAATTTAATTAATTAGAAAGATTTAACATCCCAAGTTCACTAACCAACTTAGAGAAAGAGTTTTCATCAAGTGATTTTGTGAAGATGTCTGCAATTTGATCCTCTACGGGTACAAAATATAATTCCACAGTGCCATTTGTGACGTGCTCTCTGATAAAGTGATACCTGATATTAATATGCTTTGTTCTTGAGTGTTGAACTAGGTTGTTGGAGATTTCTATGGCATTAGTATTGTCGCTGAATATTGGAATATTTGACATAACAGACCATAATCCCGGAATTGGTTCCTCATCCACAAGATTTGAGTACAACAGCTTCTCGCAGCTATGTATTCAGCCACAGCAATTGATGGGGTACAGAGTGCTGCTTCTTGCTATTCTAGGATACCAGCCTTCTTCCAAGAAATTGACAGCTTCCTGAAGTACTTTTTCTATCAATCTTACAACCTGCAAAAGTTGAATCTATATAGCCAACTAGGTCAAAACCTGTACCTTTAGGGTATCAAATACCAAGATTTGGGGTCCCCTTAAGATACCTAAAAATCCTTTAACAACTATAAGATAAGACTCTTTAGGATCAGCTAAAAATCTAGCAGATAAGCATGTTGAAAACATAATATCTAGCATACTTGTTGTAAGATATAATAATGAGCCTATCATACCTCTGTAGCTTGTGATGTCAACTTTCTTACCAGTTTTGTCCTGATCAAGCTTAGAAGCTGTTGGCATTGGAGTCTTTTTCGGAGTTGAATCTTCCAGATTGTACTTCTTTAGAAGTTCTCTGATGTACTTGGATTGACAAATGAATATACCATCTTTCCTTTGACTCACTTGTAATCCAAGAAAGTAGTTCAACTATGTCATCATTCTTATTTCATACTTACTCTGCATTAACTTAGAAAATCTCTTGAAAAGATCATCATTAGTAGAGTCAAATATAATGTCATCAACATATACTTGAACTATATCATATCAGATATTTATGCTTTTATGAAACAGAGTTTTATCTACAACACCTCTAGTAAAACCATTTTTAAGTAGAAATTTTGAGAGAGTGTCATACCATGTCCTTGGTGCTTGCTTGAGTCCATAGAGAGCTTTGAATAAAAAGTACACACAGTCTACCAGATTTGGATCTTCAAAACCTGGAGGTTGTTCCACATAACTTCTTCTTCTAGCTCCCTATTCAGGATTGCACTCTTCATATCCATTTGATAAACTTTGAAGTCTGAATGTGCTGTAAATGCCAGAAATATCCTAATTGCCTCAAGTCTTGCTACTGGTGCATAGGTTTCATCATAATCTATCTCCTTTTTTTGAGAGTAACCTTTAGCTATTAATATGGCCTTGTTTCTCGTTACAATGTCATTTTCATCTAACTTATTTCTGAATACCCACTTGATGCCAATTACTGACTTGTCTTTTGGTCGGGGTACCAGCTTCCATATCTTCCGCCTTTCAAACTGATTGAGCTTTTCTTGCATAGCAATAACCCAATCTAGATCTTCAAGTGCATCATCCACTTTCTTAGGTTCCATTTCTGAGAGAAACCCTGAAAAGTGATTTTAATTATGTGTGGCATGTCTAGTTCTCACTCTTGTGTTAGGATCACCAATGATCAGTTCAAAGGGATGGTCCATGTTCCAAACTCTTTGTCGGCAGACAAGATCTTGATATTTACCTTTGTTCAGCATGACATTGAGTGTAAACTGTAGATCCTCTTCCTGCTCCCCCTGAGTTGCTGTTACCATGACTTGATGATTCTGATCTTTGGTAGTAGTTATTGTAGGAGTTTCTGTATGATTATCATAACCACCATAACCATCATTACTACCATGTGATTCAGGATCATCATTGCCAAATACTATAGGTACAACACGAGAAATCTCAGGTTCTTTTTCATCCAAAAGATCATCTGAAAGATTTTCAAATTCCAGAGATTTAAAATCATTTTATCTTTGGAGGCTTGTTAACTTGGTTTTGTCGAACGTTTCATTAAGGCTTTCAATCACCTTCTGCTCAACAATCACATAAATCCTGTAAGCTTTAGATTCCAGAGAGTAGCCAAGAAATATGCCTTCTTCTGCCTTAGCATCAAACTTTCCCAGATTCTCATTTCCTTCTTTAAGCATAAAGCATTAAGCGCCAAACACATGAAATTATTTCAGTGTTGGTCTTTTGTCAGCCATAATCTCATAAGGAGTCTTGTCATGATCTTTAATAAGCAGGATACGATTTTGAGTGTAACACGCTGTATTGACAGCTTCAGCCTAGAAGTAGGTAGGAAGTCTTGATTCAATTAGCATAGTCTTTGTTGCTTCAACCGAGGTAAGATTCTTCCTTTTTACTACTCCATTATGTTGTGGGGTTCTTGGTGATGAATACTGTCTCGAAATGCCTTTCTCTGTACATAATTTATTAAGAAATGCATTCTTGAACTCTGTTCCATTGTCTGATCTGGTCTTTCTGACAGGTTATTTTGCTTCCAACTCAATCTTCTTTATGTGATCAACTATCATATGTGGTGCTTCATCTTTTGATTGTAAGAACAACACTCATGTGTACTTTGAGTAGTTATCGACTATCACTAAAGCATATCTTTTTCTTGATAGTGACATCACATTCACTGGATCAAATAAATCCATGTGAATTAACTGAAGATGTTCAGTTATGCTTGTCATTTCCTTGCTTCTATGTGATACCTTCTTTGACTTCCCTTTTTCACATGCTTCACAGAGTCCTTGACAGAATTCAAAATAAACAATTATTATTCGTGATTGTTTCGAGATTGTTAGGGGGAACGAGATTGTTTCGAGATAAACAATTAAAAGAAGAGATGAAGTAGGATTATTATCAGGATAAATATCAAGTTCATGACTGATTGCAGCAAAATAACTCAGTTTGGTCACTGACTACAAATTTGACTCACTTTACTCACTCATTTAATTAAAATGTACATGCCGTTAAAAGTCAATGAAGAAATTGGTCAGACTTAACGTTAAACGTAAAGTTTTCCGTCTGACGAAATGTTGTCGTTGATGTGGCAACACCTGTCGCTGAAGTGGCACCACGCTTGAGTGTCCAAGTTAAAATTAAAAAAAAAAAAGAATCAGTTTGTGTCAAAGAAAGGGAAAAGAAGCGGGAATTGAAAGAGGGGAAGAAATGAAACCCTAATCCTCTTTTTTCTTGGAATCGATCGATTGCTTGCGTTTCTGGGTTGATCATGGAAGATTGAAGAACAACTAACTAATTGCTATCATCAAAGCACCGTATAAGGTATGTATTGATATATATACAAACTTACGATTTCTGTATGACATGCATACTGAGTTGTGCTTATTTGACACCATATTTTAGTTATTCAGTTGAACATCATCTTGTATTTGTTGTTTACTTCGTTTGTTTGTAATAAAAGTGTGTAATCGAAGTTATATAATCTTTGTTATGTAGGAATGTCTTCTAGGGTTACCCTTTATTTACATCACCATGGGGTTTTTAAAGTTGAACCCATGAAGGGTAATGCTGGGTATGTGGGGGGTCTGTAGAAGTAATTAAAAATGTTGACACTGATGTAATATCTGTACTGGAATTTGAAGATTATGCAGAAAAATATAATTATAGCCCAACTGATTTGTACTACTTCCAAAATGATGGTCACAGATTTAAGAAAGGTATTAGATTATTATATGATGATGTCTCCATGAGGGATTTAACTAAGTTGTCTCTACCATTCAAAAAAATGAATGTTTATGTGGATCATCAAAATCAATCTACTGATAAACCACCAACTACTGATGATATAATGGATGAAGATGTTAGTGGTTCTGCTGGTGGTAGTGGGGGTCATAAGATAGATGAACATGTTGAAGAAGTAGAAGAGTCTTTAAATGAAAATGATGAATTTAGTGAGGAGGACAGTGAAGATTTAGATTATGAGGGGTTGACTGATAAGGAAAGTGATGAAGAGCTTGTGGATGCAAGAAAACTGAGGTAACAAGTTATACCTGATACCGATAGTGAAGGGAGTGATTATGATGAGGAAGACTACAACAGTGATGAGTTAAGGTCTGATGAAAGTTCAAGTGAAGATGAAAATATCAAACAGGGATATATTGGCATTCCACCTGGGAACAAAAGAAAGAAGAGAACAAAAGTATTTAATCCAGATAAAAGTGAAGGGATAGTAAAATGGGAGGTTGGGATGAAATTTACATCTATTGAGGAGTTCACGAAAGTGGTAAGAGAGTATGGAATTAGAGAGAGGAGAGCTTTGCATTTCATAACAAATGACAATAAGAGGGTGCAAGTAGGCTATGAGAAAGGGTGTCGTTTTTATTTACGGTGCAGTAGGCTAGAAAATACAGGAGGAGCTGTGCAGATCAAGACATGTCTTGATGACCATTTGTGTACAAAACCTTATGAAAATAAACTGGTGAGTGTGAAAGTACTGACAGAGATGTATGGTGAAAAAATTAGGAAGAATCCATAGTGGAAGGTGAAAGAAATGTAGGAAACGATAAGGAAAGAACTTGAAATAGAAGTCCCTAGGATAAAGTGTTCTAGGGTTAGACAAGCTGCTCTTGCTGGGGTTATAGAGACATTGAAAGACCATTATGCCAGGGTGTGGGATTTTGGTTTTGAGATTCTAAAAAATAATCCAGGAAACAGGGTTGACATAAGGACAAACAGGATAACCGATGATTCTCAGAATAAATTTCAAAGGATCTACATATGCTACCATGCATTGAAGGAAGGATGGAAGTTGGGATGTAGACCAATTTTAGGTGTAGATGGATGTTTCCCGAAAACTGTGTGTGGGGGTCAGTTGCTGAGTGCAGTTGGGAGGGATGGTAATAAACAGATGTACCCAGTTGCATATGCAGTGGTAGAATCTGAAAGTACTGAAAGTTGGAGATGGTTCCTTGGACTACTCAGAGAAGATCTTATTCTTGGAAATGGAGTTGGACTCACAGTGATTAGTGATCAACAAAAGGTATGCTTTATTTATTTGCAACTTACATTACTATGCTTTTTGGTTGTTGTTTCATATTGAATGCTTATTCTTATTGTGTAATAAATGCTAGGGACTTGAAAATGCAATGAAGGAGTATCTACCCCATGCAGAACACAGATTATGCACAAGACACTTATACAATAATATGAGAAAAAAGTAAGTAGCTACATTATAAAGATATTTCTGTTAAAGAAGGCCCTAACTGATTTTGACAATTCTAATTATTATTATATATGTAGGTGCCCAACTGGATTAGTTAAAAATTATTTTTCGATGGCTGCATGTGCAACATACCCAGCTGGCTACTAGAAAACAATGAAAGCTCTTCAAAGGCACTCAAAATCAGCATATGAGCACCTCTCCAAACTGGATCCCAAAAGCTGGTCAAAAGCATTTTTTCAGAATAAATGTGATGCTGACAATGTGGAGAATAATATGTCAGAGTGCTTTAATTCCTGGATAGTTAATGAGAGGTACATTATCTCACAATTATTGCATATTTTCTGATTTCTTTTATACTTATCTGATTTTTGTTTAATAATGTTTGTAGGTACATGCCAGTTCTTACAATGTTGCAGGAACTTCATTTCAAAATAATGAGGAGAATCAGGACAAATAGGGAGGCTATGCAATATGCTGACATTGTCATTTGCCCCAGAATAAAGGGTAAGCTTGACATTTCAGTTAAAAACTCTAGAAAGTGGCATGCCAGTTGGGATGGGGACAAAAAGTATATGGTAAAATTTGGCACAAAAACATTGACTGTCAACTTAGAAGATAGGACTTATGATTGTAGGGCATGGGACCTAACAGGGATCCCATGTTCCCATGCTGTGGCTGCTATACATGATAGGAGACATCAACCTATCTTGTATGTTTCAAAGTATTACACCAAAGAAATGTATATGAAGTCTTACAATCAGTCCTTGCAAGCTTTGAGAGGGGAGGATTTTCGGGAGATGACAGACAAAGCAGTGATGTTTCCACCTGACATTCCTAAGAAATTAAGAGGGAGGCCCAAAAGATTAAGAAGAAGAGAGCATTGGGAGGGGGTAGTAAAAGTAGGAGTAAATCTACAGAGGGAGTGCCTGGTTTGCAGAAACTAACTAGTGGGAAGAAAATGCATTGCAGTTTGTGTAGACAAGCAAGACACAAGAAGCCTAAGTGCCCACTGAACCAACAGAACATGGGGGAAATGAAGCTGAAAAACAAGATGAAGGTGGTGAAGGTGGCCAAGAGGAAGGAGAATCTGAACAGAGACAGGTACAAGAGGAGAGGCCTAGGACTAAGTTGCCAGTAAGGAAGGCCTTACCAGGTATTGTCATTGGAGAACCAAGGGAAACATCCGAGGTTAAAGCATCTACTAGAAAAGGGAAGGGGAAAGAACAGATGAAGAACAAGTCTCAAACCAAGAGAAAAGATAGGCCCTTCTGGATGGCCAAAAAATGTCAGCAAAAACAAATAGAACCAGTGATTGAGGAGGAAAAATTTGCTGGTCAGCTAGAAGACATCCTTGCAGCCTATGATGATAACATTCTTCATGATACACATGATGAGTTGATTGAGGCTTCTAAAGAAAGCAACAAAGTGCCTAGCAACCGTGAAACATTGACTACTCAACCTACTCCAAGGACTCAGTCATTTCAGGAAATGCTCTTAGGAGCTTGTGGAGGTAAACTATTCTTGCCTAATCCTGGGTTTGTGTCAACAGGCTATATGCCAAATGGGACTCCATGTGTTAGTACTCCACCATTTAAACATGGTGATGCACATGTAACTCCTACTATGGCAACAGATGGACCAAGTACAGAGAAGACCATGGAAGGCCTTGCTGAAGAAGGTGTTGAAGTAGATAGTGGAGAAGAAGGTGATGAAGAATCTGAAGAGGTAGATCATGAAGAATCAGAAGGAGAAGAAGAGGGTGATGAAGTCATGTATGGAGAAGAAGAAGAAAGCGATGAAGATAAGGTGGAACCAGAACCAAGGAGGAGCAACAGATTATGGTTGAAGACAAAGTTCACTTTTAAAAATACGCCGGATGATCCTGTCAACCTTGATGATGATTAAGGGTTTTTAATTATGAACTTTATATTTTTGGGTTTAGTGTAATCAGTCCCAAACAATGTACTTTTGTTAAGTATGGTCAGTTGAATCATAACTTTGGGATGGCTATATTTTTGTCTTAAGTATGGTCCTCATTTTGGTATGGTTAAGTATGTAAAACTTATGTTTCACAATTTGGGACCATGTAATGACTGAATGAAGTTATCTACATTAACAGCTTATTTCACACCAATCTTCATAATGCTATAATTGCATTCATTCCATTCATTTAAATATTTCTAGTACATGGACACGAGCCATACTGATGCATTACAATTACACAAAATTCATCAGTGGCAACACAATATGAAGCCATCCACTAACTGAAATTCACACCACTAACATACAAATTACATAACATAGAGCCATCCACCATTCACATTCTTCTTCTGCTGGGACTTCATCACCAACACAGCAATGAACACAACAATTACAAATCCAAATATCTTTAGTATCTTCCAATACTTGCCAAATTTCACTTTCTTCTCCCTATTATTTTCCTTCTTCTTTGCTACTTTTTCTTCGAGCATCACAATCTTCTCTTCGAGCAACTCTATCTTTGCTTCTAAGTAAATTCTTCGATTATTGAGATGAGTGATAACTTCATTATTCCTTCCACGAAAATCCGTATCATACCATTGAAACTAGTCACACCTGCTATCCTGCAAGTTTCAAATTTTAATTTTTTAATTCAAAATTAATTGACTAACATCATCTTTAATACTATCACAAATGTCTTACTTGGGAGTGAGAACACGTATAAAACCTTCGTCCTGGATTTCTCAAGGACCAAGACGTATACATTTTCCCCCTATCACCACAATGGCAAATGAACCCAGAATAGCTTCTTGAGGACATGGGGTGAGAAGATCTTATTGTGCTTGTTGTTGCCATGGAAATTGTACTCTCAGAATTCTTCCCAACCTACAGCTCAGCTTTAGAGACTATTAAAATGAAGAACCCTAAAATATTTAGAGAATTAAAATAAAGAACCCTAAAAGATTCCTGGGTTGTATGTATATGTATATAAAGGGCAGATGTAGCCGTTGTACTGTCCACGTCATCTACAGCTCAGCTGATTGGTCTCTGTTCATGCCACATCAGATCTGACCGTTACAATCTTCATTGACTTTTAACGGCATGTACATTTTAATTAAATGAGTGAGTAAAGTGAGTCAAATTTGTAGTCAGTGACCAAACTGAGTCATTTGGCTGCAATCAGTCATGAACTTGATATTTATCCCGATTATTATCCGTTTGGCAACTTGGTATGCAGAATTTGTTATTTTTTAGATAATAACTCAAGCTGAAGGATTATATTTCAAAAATTTAGATAAGATATTCGAGAATGAAGCAACTACATTTAAAAGTGATTTTATAAATCGATTGGCAGATAGACTAAAGCGGATACTTCTGTTTTTATCTTGTAACTGGCTATCTATTCAGTCTTCTTTCTATCCATCTACCTGACCTGAACTACATGAACTATAAGGACTGTTGTGGTTCCAGAGGATCCAGCTACCAGAGAACCGGGAACGGAGCGCTTCCCCCCTTTTCCGACGACTCTTTGGTCTTAAGAACGTGTTTATGGAAATAGAAAATTTAGGACAAATTTGAAGTGTTATTAGGGACACCGAGATTGTTAAAAGATGAACAATTATTTACAGGAGAAAGGGAGTCCTGGAAAGATTAAAAGTTGAAGTTTTTTTTTAACTCAGAAGTCGAAGTTATTAGTATGATTTGGTGATACCAACTAAATAATAAACATCACACAGAAAATTTTGATTTATGGTTTTATAATGAAAGCACTACAATAAATTTGTATTTGTTTTGGCTAAAAGATGACTAATGCACTAGCAATACATTCCTCGCCAAGAAATAATAACCAAATTATTACTTTATTGTCAAGTGAAGCCAGTTATGTTATAGGGACTAAGCTTATGCAAGCCATTGATATCCGCAGAGAAAACTCACAGCAATCCAGAATGATATTCTGAGAAAAGCAGTGAAGTGAGAATTAAGAAAGACAGATGAGACTAAACTTTGCATAAGAGGAAGATGAAAATACGTACAAAAGTGCATCTGTTTTTCTGTAAATAAGACAGTGAACTGAGACTCTTATTCTAAAATTTACCTTCTTTTATTATAAAATTTACCTTCTTCAAGACAGGGGTATATATTCGTTAATCTGGAGGAGTTTAAGTTACATAATTAAATTAGAATAGTCAAGAATCAAGCAGATTGTAGCGTGCCACAAACTCCATACTTTGATTTTAAAACACAAAAATACAGAATAACAAGAATTTTATTTAAATTTTCAGTTAGCTCTGCAACAAAAATATTAGACCAAACCATAGCAGTGAACCAAAGTATCGAACTATATTTGAAAGGAGCCAAGTTTTTACGTAGTCGTAGTTAAAACAAAATCAAAATCATATCAAGAAACCCTAGACTCTGGTTGGTGTGACTTGTCCTAACCTTCTTCTTCATTTCTGTCTATTCTATTTTCCTTTTACCTCTCCTTTCTCCGTATAATTGGTTCACTCTCTTAAGCGATATTTTCTTTTCTTTCTTATTCCTTGGCCCCGGTCTCTCATGCAATATAAACATAGTGCGAGTAGAACAGGGCATCATCTCCACACCAGGATCTTAAGTTTCTTCGCCAAGCAGAACAAGATTCTCAGCCAAGTAATCTATTTTTAACAGATCTTGACCCTCCTCTGCATCCCATGTGAAGTCCTTTATCTGTGACATCCCAAAATCGCATAGGTAAAAACCGCCTGAGTAAGCAATACTCCTTAGCATGTATGTACCACTATTTGTGAACCCTATCGGATAAATTTGAGCTGCTGTTTGCAATTCAACACTCACTTCCTTCTCCCATATCGACATTTTAGTCAGTACCCACTTTGTTAATTTTGCGTGACTAATTTCAATCAGAGCTACAGATCCCCCAAAAAAATCTATAGAAAAAGAATGATGTACATCCCAAGTCACTGGATTAAACTTTTCTGGGAACTTGAGTTCTATGATCCTCTCATCTTGCAAATCAAAACACACAATTCTACCTCTATATTTTAAAAAATATGCAACACCCTTAAAATTTCAGCCCATGGATAAGCATACAACATAAAAGTACCATCGTCACTATTGCAATTCATAATTTTCCAATAATCACTGCCCAAACTATAAACTCCAACCCGATAAACACCGCAAGATACAGATATCATTATCACTTTATAATCATTATTAAAAAACCCAAAACACAAGTGAGAGGAGCTAGGCATCTCATTATCAACCTGAGAGAGAATGTTTAGAAGTTTTTTGGCTTTCCGGATAATGGGGTTCATTAAATATATGTCACTGTTGATTTCAAATCGAATATCGGACACACATAACAACCCATTACAGCTCCCGTAAACCTTTATGAGATTGTTGAATTTGATATAATAAAACCTTTTGTCCCGTGCAAATAGTTCTGGCATGTAATAGTTTACTTTAACATTAGTTGATTCGTGTTTAGAGATTAATGAGTAGAAATTATAATGGGGGCAAAATAAATATTGGGTGTTCGAATTTGAGATAGTAGCGTTAATGAAAGAACTAATGCCTTTAATTCGATACCATGACTTGCAAACGCACCTTAATAGAAGAAGAGACTTGACGGGCAGTTTCAAAAGAATGTGACCAACATATCTTCTGGTATATATGTTTGTGATTCCTCCATTCTTTTAACGTTGTTTTTACTTGTTGAAGAGAATCAGAAAACAAGTTGCAGCATGTATGTCGAGTATTTGAATAAGAAACCAGAAACCTACTTAAGTATCATGTATAGGAGAGCAGATATCTAATAGAACTCGATCTCTTAAATAATTGTTAACTAATTTATATTTGTTGAAATAACACATCTTTTAATATTTTAATACAAAAGTTATGTGAATAGATTTATTAACTAATTTTCTATTGGTTATTTTGATTGGATGCTAATCTCACGTATTTTCAGAAAAGGGAGAAGGTGTTAGAAATTCTTGTTTCCCGTCTTTTTATAAATAAAACCTGAGAATTATCACATACAATAATATGAACAGCTTATTAATAACTAAGACAGTTAAACATCAAAATTATACGTGGAAAACCCCCTTAAAATAAAGACGTAAAAATAACGGAACCAACTCCAAATATTTCAACTATAATGATAATAATGGTTACAATATTATCTCCCAAAGTTTACGAAATAACACTTTGAGATACAACCGAATAGTAATACAAAGATTCCCGATTTGTTTGATACTGGAGCGGATAACCTGGATAGAACTGTCCCTTCGGTACTGGACCGGATAACCTGAATAACTTCCCTTGTTGCAACTGCAACACCTATACAAAAATCTACTACTGTAGACCCTGAATGCTATAGCCTGACCAATTACTAACACTAACACATCCGAAACGAAAGAAGAGAGAAGTACAAGGGCCCCTATTTTGACTTACCTGAAATTACCGTAAGGTAAGTTTCCTACTAGACGGACTATCTAGACGCTATATACTTAAGAAGTGAGGAAGTGAATAGTGTAAGGTACATTTTGTGAAGTGGGGCCATTGAACCTTTTCAGGACCCGTTCAATATAACCCTTTCAGGACTGGTTCAATATAACACTGTTGCGATAAGCACAACTTTCAAGATAGTCTTTCATGAAAAATCTTCATCCCTAGGATTTGCCTTGCCGGACCCAAGTCTTTCATATCAAAGAACTTGGACAAATCCTCTTTCAACTTACGGATCATGTTAGCATCTTGGCTGACCACTAATATATCGACAACATAAAGTAGCAGGATAATGAAGTTACCATTAGGAAACCTTTACACATAAGCACATTGATCAGATGTAATTCTCTTTAACTTATAATTCTTCATGAAGGAAACAAACTTCTTGTACCATTCTCTCGTCGCTTGCTTAAGCCCGTATAAACTCTTCTTGAGTTTACACACCATGTGCTCTTTCTCTTTCACTTTAAATCCCTCTGGCTGGTACATATAGATCTCCTCCTTCAAATTTCTATGAAGGAATGCAGTTTTCATCTAACTGCACAAGCTCAAGATACATGCTAACCGCCAATCCAAGAACTATTTGAATTGATGTCATCTTTACAATTGAAGAAAAGATTTCATCAAAATCAATGCCTTTCTTTTATCCAAAGCCTTTAATCACCAATCATGCTTTATATTTTACAAGCTCTTCATCATCCCTTATTACTTTGAAGACCCATTTATTCTTCAAAGTCTTTCGTCCCTTTAAAAGTGTAGTCAAATCATAAGTTTCATTCTTGTTTAAAAACCCATCTTCTCATGCATTGCTTTCGACCAAAAACTGCTTTCCTTATGAGTCTTGACTTCCTCAATGGTCTCGGACTCCCCATCATCAGTAACTAAGATATACTCGGAAGAAAGATATCTTCCTGATGATCTTCATTCTCTCGTAGAGCCACGTGGCTGAGTTTCACCAACTTTAGCATGAGAAGGAAGCTCCCCCTTCTCCGTAGCCTCATCATCTTCCATATCATCTCCATCATCTTCTAATGTTTCTAGATTTCTAGCTTTTCTTGGTTGTTAAGTTTTCCCAAAATTATCACAATTTTGAGATTCATGGAATACCACATCTCTGCTCATGAATATCTTTTTCAATGTAAGGTTCCACAACCAATAACCGAACTCCAGATCCCCGTAGCCAACAAGAATATTACACGGAGTTGTTTTTATTTTCAAGTTTTTTAATATGCTCCTTCGGGATGTGTGCAAAATCCTTGCATCCAAACACCTCTAAGTGAGAATAGGAGACATCATTTCCCAACCAGATCTTCACTAGAATCTCAAAATTCAGAGGTGCCGAGGAGATCTATTGATCAAGTAGCAAGCTATTTTTACAGCTTCTCCCTAAAATGACTTCGACAGCTTAGCCATTTTCAATAAGCATCTGACTCGTTCAGCAATGGTATGGTTCATTCTTTCCCCAATGCCATTCTGTTGTAGGTTCCAGGAACTGTCCTTTAATGCCGGATACCATGCTTTGTAAGGTACTCTTGAAACTCTTTTGAAGTCTACTCACCCCTATTCTCACTGCGAATGCATTTTGGTTTTTTCCCTATTGATCTTTCAACCATGACATGAAAATTCTGGAAGTAATCAAACACTTGATCTTTGGATTTGAGTAGCTCAACCTACACCTTTCAAAATGCCTCGTCAATGAAGGTAATGAAGTAATTGTTTCCGCCTAAGGACTCCACCTCAAACAGACCACACACATCAGAGTAGACCCTTTCCAACACCGCCGAATTTTTTTTCAGCGGACTGCTAAAAGATATTCGATATTATTTTTAAAATAAACAATATTCTCAGGGATTCAATGCAATATCATTAGCAAATGGAATAAGGGATTTCTTTGCTAAGATCTGCAACCTTTTTTCGCTCATGTAGCCAAGCCTCTTGTGCCACAAACTTGCGGAAGTTTCATCTTCAACTGTATTCAAACTAGTTGAACACATCCTCACTTGTGTCGTGTACAAAGAGCCACAAGTGGAACCTCTTGAAACCATCAATGAACTCTTAGTAAGCTTCCACATTCCTCCACTGAATATATTTACGTACCCTTTCTTGTCTAGCGCCATGCCAGAAATTAAGTTGAGCCGTAAGTCCAGAACATGCCTGACATCTTTCAGAGTCATTGAACAACACGTGTTTATCTCAATGCAGATGTTATCAATGCCTGCGATCTTTGACTGATCAGAGTTACCCATTCTTACCGTACTAAAGTCACCTGCTTGATAACTATAAAGAATTCCTGAGTGGGTGTTGCATGATACGTTGCTCCAATATCAACCACTCATTCGACCTTCTGATCATCAACATGTAAGTATTCTTCTTTCCCTAAAGTAAGGATCAGAACATCTTTTGTCATTGCAGCTGTTGTGCTTTTATCAGCATGTATCTGGATTTTATATTCTTCAACCGAATGTATTTACGTACCCTTGCTTGTCAAGCGCCATGCCTGAAATCAAGTTGAGCCGTAAGTCCGGAACATGCCTGACATCTTTCAAAGTCATTGAACAACCCGTGTTTGTCTCAATGCATATGTCACCAATGTCTGCGATCTTTGACTGATTAGAGTTACCAATTCTTACCGTACCAAAATCGCCTGCTTGGTACCTCGTAAAAGATTCCTAAGTGGGTGTTGCATAATATGTTGCTCCAGTATCAACCACCCATTTGACCTTCTAATCATCAACATGTAAGCATTATTCTTCTCTGAAAGAAAGGATCACAACATCTTATGTCATAGCAGTTGTTGTGCTTTTTCTCGGCATATCACCCTTGCTAACCACTTCCGCTGGTTGAGCCAGGCCTTACAATCCTTCTTGTAATGACCCTTCTTACAATAGTAGCATCCAATGTTGGATTTTGTTTCTCCACTGCAATTTCTAAAGTTCATACTTTTACTACGCCCCATGTTCGAATCTTTGTAGTTACTTCTGCCTCTATTTTTAGTAACAAGAGCCTGGGAATCGTTGCCGACTCATTTTCATTTTCTTCTCATAGCCTCACCAAGGACACTTTTCTTAATGGACTAGAACATTAGTTTATCACTTGGCACATCATTAGTTATTGCCACCACTGACGTATCCCAACTCGAAGGAAAAGTATTGAGAAGAAATATTGGCCTGGGTTTTTAGTTAAGATCCATCTTCATAGTTCCAGTTGATTTAACAACCCATAAAATTCGCTCATATGCTCTGACATATTATTTCCATCCTTGAACCCCATGTTCATCAGCTTCCGGAATAGAAAAATTACATATTATGAACTAGTCTGTTGGAAGGTAGACTATAATATCGTCCAAAGCGTGTAAACGTCTTCTTCTTCTGTAACATGAGGGTACTCGGAGTCATCAATCCATCAAAGAATAAGACTGATAGTTTTCATGTTCATCTTCTTCCGGGCCGCATCAGATTTTTTAGCGGGCTTGATCCCTTTCATCTCTAATAGATCAAATAATTTTTTTACTATAAAAAAGATCTTTGATTCTGCTGTTCCAAAATGGATAATTTGAAGCTGTTAAACATATTATTATACTAGATGAACTCTCCATTTTCATTTACAAAAGACTACATGAATCGTCACTTAGAACCGCAGAAGTTGGCCCGGAAAATGGATGTTGTTGTGTAAGACAAGCATGTACATAACAAGACTAAGTCATCTTGACAACCCTAAGGATAAGTTGTTTGATAATCTAATTGTATTATGTAATTGTATCTCTTGAGTCTGTAAAAATGTTAAGTAGATTAGACTGGAGGATTTTTCTGTGAACAACCATCAAGCTAAGGGATAAACTCTGGAAGAAAATCAATCTCGATCATGCCTCGGAAAAAAGTATAGAATCTTGGAGTTGAATAATGTTGTTCTAGAAAAAATATTCTAAGTTATATGTTGACAAGTCACAGATCAAGGAATATCGAAAAGTATGCCGACAAGTCTAAAATGACTTGTAGAGAAGTCCCAAGAGATATCGACAAGTCAATATGCCTGTAGAGAACTGAAGATATCGACAGGTCAAAATATCCATGTAGAGAACTAGATATATCGACAAGTAAATTCTTCATGTAGAGAACTAGAGATATTGACAAGTCATTTTTCATGTAGAGAACTAGAGATATCGACAAGTTAAAAGCTTATGTAGAGAACTGGAGATATCAAAAAGTCATTTTACTTGTAGAGAACTGGAGACCTCGACAAGTCAAAACATATGTAGAGAACTCAAGATATCTCGATAAGTCATTTTACTTATCAGTATGTGACATCTCTACAGAAAAAAAAAGATTTGGATAAACTATTACATAATTCAGAATGCAGACAACTTGAAGATTCAAGATTATCAGTCAACAAACAATTCTATTACTGAATTGGAAAGCCTACAAATGAAGTTTGAAGAATACAAGATCAAGGGCCAAGATGAATTGGATAAATGAGGATCACAGACATAATAGATTCTGCACAGATTTGCTAACACTGGAAATAGAAATGTACAAAATAGTTTTAGAAACTGTGTTAGTCTATTTTAGTGCAAGTTTTGTAAACCCGTGCATGTTGATCAATAAAGCATGTCACAGGTCCTTTGTTTAAATGTGACAAACAGATCTAGGAAAAATCTTGTATTCTCTCAAGAGAAGTAGCTGAGTTCTTATTTCTAAAAACATAAATTTTTGGCAAGACAAATTTGATTTAATATAAATCAAGTGAGTTTTTGATAGTTACTCGTGTGTTTTGCATTAGTATTTTATCTCTATAAATTAATAGAAACTATTTTGTTCCAAAAGACAGAAAGACAATACAAATTGAAGAAAACACATTCAGCCCCCCTTCTGTGTTGTATTTCATACCTAACAGATATCTTTGGGGGAGCCTTCCGTATAAATACGGCGTCAAATCAGAGAACCACTGCGCACAAAGCACTTTCCTAGTCACCAATAATGTGGGCCCCAGCTCTGATACCAATTGTTAGGAATTCCTGTTTCCCGTTTTTGCGTAAATAAAACCTGAGAATTATTATAGACAATAATGTGAATAGATTAATAATAAACAAGACATATGAACACCAAGATATTTACGTGGAAACCCCCTTAAGACCCTAGATGAACTTCCATTGCTGTAGACCCTGAAGGCTACAGCCTGACCAATTACTAACATTAACAAACCCGAAACGAAAGAAGAGAGAAGCACCAGGCCCCTTATTTTGACTTTCCTGAAACCACCGCAAGGTAAGTTTCCTACTATACGGACTTTTTAGCAATAATACACTTAAGAAGTGAGGAAGAGAAGAGTGTAAGGTACATTTTATGAAATGGGGGGATGAGGGTTTTTATGGGAAGAGCCAATGTCATGTTTGGGTAATTAATGGGTAAAGTAGGGGTATATAAATAAGAGGAAATGTGGGAGGAAAGTGGGATAAGATGAAATGGTGTGTTTCAAAAGTTTGGTGGGGGGACCCACAACTAATAAAGGGGAATCTCAATTCACAAGAACACATATTGGTAGCACCTAGAGATACACAAAAACCGGATCGGGCCGGATTCGGGCTGGGCTTTGATAAAGCCAGATATTTTGAAATTGGCTCGGATAAGGCTTTTTCAAAACTGGGTCCGGGCCAGACCGGATTTCATTCAAAGTAACCAGGCCCATTTAGACCTGCGGATCGAGGCGGGTCTGGCCACCGAATTTTTTAAATAATTTTAATATAAATAATATTAATTTTTTAATAATATTAAATGATTTTCACATTTTTTTGTTAATTGTATTTGCAAGTTTTGTCATTTATTTATACATACACACTCTTAATTGGAATTTAGAACAATTTCTTCATGTTATACCTTAGATTAGTTGAGAATTTAAAATTTAAATCTCGGTAAATCGATCTTACTATATTCAATTTATGACTTTTATTCGAAATTATATAAGAAATTTTGGACTTCTCTTCGAAATTATATTCAAATATAGAATAAATTTGGATAAGACATAATTTCTTCAAAATTATATTTGAATATTTATTAAAATCACCATAAAATCCGGACTTTTATTTGGCCGGATCAGGCCGGGCCAGGATTTTATCCGAATCGGGTTTAAATTCGTGCATTTTACTGGATCAGGTCAGGTTGAATATTTGTAAAAAATATGTGGCCCGTTAAGGCCCACGTGCCGGATCGGGCCGGGCCGGACTTTTTTTGGAGTGGATTTTTACCAGATTTTTTCTGGATCAGACGGGTTTTTTTGGGATTCGGATTTTTTGTAGATCTCTAGTAGCACCATCTGCAAAGTTGAAAGGCTAGGCTCTTTAATAACTATCCCTCATCTCTGGTTAGCAAATGTCGAGCAAAGAAATGTGTGTGTGAATCTAAATTTCTTGTAATTAACGTTATCCAAGTGCAAAAAAAAGATAGGGACTTTTTTAAAAATACTCAAGTTGCAGAATTTTTTTAAAAAAAATACGATGCAATATTTGCAACTTTATATGAAACATTACAGTTACAACATTGTATGCAACTTCGAGCAACCTCCTTTGAACCCTCATATGCAATGTTAACCATTTTTTGTAAATAAGTTAAAAATATGGGTATTTTTGAGAAATTCCATGAAAAGGTAACTGTAAGATCTTTTAGGTAAACAACTTTAGAGGAGATTAATGGTAGTCAGTAAGTACTTGGAGCGAGTTTGAAGCTATTACCTAGCATACAATCATATAATATTGTAACCTGATAAGGAAAAAAATGTTACATTAAAACTCCTAAAAGAACCTGTCTGTGCATACTAAAATGAAACTTTTACATGTTATGGTAAAAGCACAAAAATATAAGTATGTAAGGTTTTATACTAATGTTTTGTAGAGAATCGGTGCTCGAATTAAATGTCGGTAATACAAATGTAAAAAACTTTACATGAAGAGAGGGGTCACTTGTCACCGTTAAGTTTTAAGAAAAAAATTCAAATTAGTTTTGAATATAGAATTAAAAGTAAATTATTATGGTCTTACTTTACTCCGATTTTCAGAATAGTGGTCAAAATTTTAAATTCTCAAAAAAAGTGGCCAGCCTTTATTTTCGCCTTTTAGAAAAATGGCAATCGTCAACTCCAATTAAGTCTTCGCCATTAACTAATATATTTAAAGATTAAATTACAGAATGGTGATTGTACTTTACACTTATTTTGATAGTGGCTAAAACTTTTAAAATTTTAAAAAAATAACATATTATCATTGTGGAAGAGTTGTACAAATTTTCCTAGATTGATGCTAATACGAGGCATCGATTAACAAATTGCTCCAAGATCACACACGTTATGAGTTTCTTTATTAAGTGGATGCTCTTCTCCATATTTTTTCTAGATTTTTGATTTATGATCTTCAGTGAGAAGGTTGAAAAAATTGGAAGTCGGGCACTTTATTGAATTACAAGAAGTGCAAAAATTGATGATTATCTGGGTTATGTGTATATCTATTTGTTTAGAGATATCATATTTTTAGTGGCAATAAAGTTGTGAGTACGGTAGTGATTTGACGAAACCATTCTTTTAATATAAGAAGGGTTGGCTTAGTTGGTTAAAGAGGGGATAACTATCCTCTTGGTCACAGGTTCGAATCCCACGGGACGAGAATTTATGATTATGCCTCATGAGCCAGAGCATGTTGCTTAAATGTGGTTTACCCTGGTTCACGTGGTTTGCAAGCTATTACGTGAGCCCGTAGGGTTTACCAAGTGCACACCCGAAGGGTAGCGGCTGCGGGTTACCTACTATAAAAAAATAGATGTTAGCAATTAATGAAAGTTTGACCACTATTTTAAATATAAGTGTGAATTATAGCCATCATTCTGTAATTTAAGATTTAAATATATTAGTTAATGGCAAAAATTTAGCAGAAGTTGACGACCAACTTTTTAAAAGGCGGAAAAATAGGTTGGCCACTATTTTGAAAGGATGCCAACTTTTGACTCTGCCAAGTGCCAATAGTTCTGATAGATATCTACGAATCGATTAGCTTATAAATCAATGATGAAGGGTAGAGTGTTCTATACAAAAACAAGAAGCTAGATAATGCTCAACAGCCATTAAATTGAATTTAACTATAAGTAATCAAATGCTTACCCAAAATGTGAAATGTAGCAAATTAGCTCATGATGATGCAAAGTTGACTATGTACACCAACAAAAGCATTAGGTGAAAAATGATTTAAATAAATCATAGCAAATGTATGTTTGGAATCAGGTAGTTGAAGCTATGCAGGATCTCACAATGTAACTGTTAGAGGCTCGTCTTGGTTAGGCCCATTAAGCATATAGGCCGAACATAGTAGAAAGTTAACTTGGGGCGAAAGGTCATTCAGCTCATTCCTGAAAGAAGACCAACCTATAGTGCAAGAGGATCCAACAATTTTATGATTGTGCTGGTCGACAATTACGAAAAAGACATGGTCCACATCCTCACAACGGCCAGATCCCCGACTATCCGCAACTGAACGGAAAGCGAGAAAAGTTAAGTTAAGATGACAATAAGTTTGAACACATTAATTCATTCACACAATCTCATAATTCCCAGAGCTATCGTATTCATTTAAACATACCAAACCAGTTAACTTATTCTCACACCGAAGGTGAATCGGGGGACAATCCCTCATATTTTTCTCTTTACTGGTTAATCCAAAGGTCCTCGCTGATAACCTTTCACGTCAAAAACTGGTTCCAACATTGGCACCATCTATGAGAATACAAGATTGATTTCTGAGATGATGACAAACAACAATGATGAGCATGGACCACATGGGTTAACCAATCCACCATCTGAAAAAAAGTCCCAGAAACCTGTATTCACCCCCAGAATCTGAAATCTAATTTTAATGAAAAAGCTGACCTCATCCCTACGCTGGAAGAACATGCCCTGCTTAATATGGCGAGGAGGGAGAAAGCCGTTAAAGAATAGAGCAAGTCTATGACGAATTAGGAAGCTGAGAAGGAGGCCCAGCTGAAGGCGAATAAAAGGGAAGCCAATGTCCTAGAGCTTCGGGTAGTCAAGCTGTGTTGGGAAAAATTGAAATTAGGGGAAAAGGCACTATGGGCATCCTTGGAGGAAACTGCGGGGGTGACAGGCTCCCGAAAGCAGAAGTGCGCCCATAGCGAGAAAAATGAGTCCATGGACTCTAGCTCGTATCATCGAAAAAGGAAGATGAAGGTTTTGACTTTAGACTCTGAGAAAGAAGAAGAAGATGTATCCTGGACAGGGATAAGTAGTCTAGAAAAAGCTACGTTCGATGATTAGAAGTTCGATCGGGAGCCAATTATTGTGGAGAATATTGAGCACTATAGACCCCCACCAGGAGAAGAAAAACATTACCTGAAGATGATGAAAATGATAGAGTTTAATGGTAGGGGAATTCAAAGACCATTGCGATAAATCGGAACTATTGATGACTAGTATGGGGCACTCCGATATCATGTTATTCAAGATGTTTAAGACTTATTTGAAAGGTTTATCCATATGTTGTATAAGTCGATAAGGCCACGGTTGATATATTCGTACGATCGGTGGAAGGAGAAGTTCATAAGACATTACTCTCATATATGCCGAAATGAGAAAGACACTGAGACCCTCATCCACTACAGGCAGATAGCAAACGAAGAATTGGGATATTACTTTTCCCGATTTAAGGAGGACGCATTAAATGGATCTTTCCATTTATTTCTTCTTTTAGAATTTGGTTACAAACTTAGACAAATATAAAGCAATGGGATTCATATCTGCCAGAATTTCCGGGGGTGTTGGTTTAATAAATAATAGAGTCTACTACATCACTACCATTTACGAGTTTAACAATAAAGATAATATAGATAAACCAATAAAGATTATGTAGATGACGTAACATTAAAACCATTGGCATTTAATGTTTTGATCTTGATTACAAGTCCTTGTAGATTCCAAATGAAAATATCTTTCTCACTTATTAACCAATATACCATTCATCTTTCTTAACTTTACTATTAATCATTATTATTTATAAAATTGTTACTCGTTTCTCAATCTTACATTATCATCTTTTTCTTTCATATTTTACTAAAAGTTGCAGATTACTTTTTTTATAAACTTATATTTAAAAGCAACTAAGGCCAATCGACCCATAAACTAATTCTATCATATATCTTATTTCATTGTACCTTGACTTTTTTTTAAAAATAATGATTAATTTCCAATTATATCACTTTAGTCAAATGTTAAAGGCTACTAAGCCCATACATTATAGTATCATTTTAAAGAAAACTTATATTGCTAGTTATTAATGAGGTTTCACATTAACTCTTTCTTCATAAAGTCTAATTTCTTTCCTTTATGGAATCATAATATCGTTAATATTGTACTAGAATTGTACCCAGATTGCAATTATGGTATGAAATATAATGACACCGTAATTGCATGTTATTTTCAAAGAGATACATGAGCCGAGATGTTTATTTGCGCGATCTCATTAAAGCATGGGGATATGTTTATATATATATATATATATATATATATATTGTCAAGCTCTATGGAAACCACATTTTTTGGAGACCACGGAGACCACTTATGTTCTACAACTAAAATATATTATAAAATCATTGCAAAATGTATTAATTTATGAATCATGTTCTATAAAAATTATTATTTTATTTAAAATCTTGAACATCATACATGTACTGCATGTAGAATATTACAAAATATTTTATTCTACGAAACATGTTTAGTTTACAGAATATTTATTCAAATTGCAGAAAATACACATTATACTTATTAAACTTAAACGATCTTCAATAATTTTAATGAATTAGTGATATTTGTAAAATATAATTCATATTATAATATATTTCATAGTATTTTTATTGCAGAATATAGGTGGTCTTTGAGGTTTTTGATAAAAATATGGTCCCCATAGAACTTCTCTCTCTCTCTCTCTCTCTATATATATATATATATATATATATTGATATATTTATAACATAATATATAAATATATTATTGTAGTATTTCGGCAACCTTCATGTTTCTAAACGTGTTTGTGTATCCACGGGATGCTTAATGTTCACGTTTTTAAATGTGCTCGAGGGTATGGTGAGAGTGATATGAAGTTCAATAAAGAGCTCTTTAATATGAATACATATATTTAACCTCTTAACACATTGGTAAAAAGAATATTCCTGCATGTACAATTATGTTTTTCTTTATAAATTGTTTTATAATAGTGAAAATGGAGTTAATACTAAATCTTAAATTGGTAGGCCAAATATAAATAATTATTCAAGACATATCGTTTATTTTTGTGAACATTAAAATATCATTGTGGCAAGAAATTTTAGGTTTTCGGGCACTTAAACATAATTATGAGAACATGTACCCAAAAATATGTTATATTTAATGGTATTGAGAAAATTTTGGATATAATGTATCAGTGAAGGTACAAAGATATGTTATGTTTAATGGCACCGAGAAAATGCTGGATATAATGCATCAATGAAGGTACAAGAATGGGAAGTGAAATTGCACATCATTTATCGATGATGTACAAATTTGAAGTCAAAGTTGAGGTTGTGTCTATGAAAATGCATTACAAAAACCAAGTTTTTTAGATTGAAAAAAAAAATTCTTTTATTAAATGATGAGACCGGAAGTTTCAAAATTTATTACCAATAAAGGAGATTAAAATTGATGAAATAAGTAAATTCCTTCTTGAAAATTTTGAAATGAGTGTTGATGAGAGAGTACCACGAACAAATGCATCAATATAGACACATGAAGATTAATTTTTAAAGCAACACCTAAATTCTTTATATATTTTTTACTAAATTATAATGTTCTTTATGATTGAATAGCTTTAGCTTTAGCTCTAGTTAGTTGAAGCTGTAGATTGGTTAGCGTTTACTTGGTAAAACATATATTATTGATACCATACAGATTAATATCAATGATTACTCTCTTGCTTTATCCCAATTATACATATATTATATGTATTGTTCATGCCAAATTCACATGTTATGTGAAATAGTTGGGGAAGCATTTTTAGGCCAAATCTCTATTATAGTTATTCTTACTAATCTTATACTAATCTTATATTCAGTGTCTTACATTCTGCTAGTATTTTATTTATTTTGTCATGGCCACGTCTCTACGAGAAATTAGAGTACAAAGTGGTGATTGAGAAGATGGTATACATAAAAATGAAACATGTAGTGCTAGAAGTCCCCACCTACAAGCCATATAAATTTTTCTAGGGATGTCAATAACAATGGTGAAGATGTTGGAAGAGCACTGGAAGTTGTTGGTCTGTTTATTTAATAGACTGCTGAAAATTATAATACTCGGAAAGAGATATTTGTAGCTTTAATAAGGGCACTCATGGAACAAATTTTTAATGTTATGAGTTAACCTGATAATGTAGGGTGATGGACCGTAAACAAGCATTACTCCACAATAGTATGATATTGTCTGGTTTGCGCCGAGCTCACACAAATTTATTTTTGGGGGAATTCTAAAAGGTCTCAAATTAATGGAGTTAACTTCGTTGCCTATATATAAGACAACTAAAGGGTTTCGAGGTATAAAAAGCAACGGAAACCACAATAAATAACATGAAAAACTAGAATTTTTAAAACCTTACTTAGGAATCATGCTAAAAATAAATATGCAATTCGTAAATCAGATTGTTTACCTTAAGAAGCTTTATAAATTGGTTGACTAATGGAGATCCAAGCCATGTTCAATTATCACGCATCCCGCTCTCGCGATCTACGCTTTATCAGTATCCACACGAATGCTTGAAGTCAAGGATCAGATGTTTACTAGCACAAAGTCATTTCTTCTTCTTCTTTTCATCTTCTCTTTTGGTGGCTAGGGTTTTTAATAATGTCTTGTATTAAAAATCAGCAAGAAGAGTTATTATATGGAGAGTATAAAAATGAATTATAATTCTTAACTAATTAGGAGTTATTATTAATTCGAAATTCCTATTTGAATATTAATTAAGTCTCACTTAATTATCTAACAACTTCATTTCATGATCAAGATCAATAAATTCAAATATCATTATTAATATTATTAATTAATTAAGTAAAATATAATTTATA
Organism: Apium graveolens; assembly: GCF_009905375.1. Taxonomy (NCBI): domain Eukaryota; kingdom Viridiplantae; phylum Streptophyta; class Magnoliopsida; order Apiales; family Apiaceae; genus Apium; species Apium graveolens. The sequence continues at coordinate 138,804,405 of NC_133647.1, forward strand.
TTATAAATAATTCGAATTACTTTACTTAAATTTAAATCCAATTTAAATTAAATAATCCTTCAAACATTCTTTGTGTGTGATTTTATAGGTTATTATTATATTGACAACTAATTTTAAATCTAATTTAAAATCTTAAACAATGAGCAGCATCAAGTAATATGTCATTGCTACCCAAGTAATAATAATTTACCAATTGATTAAATCTTTCATGAATAATGTACAATGTAATCTAATCCTTTTAACCACATATCATAGATTAAACTAAAGGCATATAATGTGTCATCCTCATCAATATTTAATCCATATTTCCTTTATCAGTGAGTAGAATATCATACTAAATCAACATTTGAGCGTGGCTACACATTTCATAGTCTAGCTCACACAAGAGGCTTATAATATCACTCCCAAAAATAGGTAGATTAAATCTTTTTTAGATCATTCATATTTCTCGTACAATTAATAATATATATGAAATATACTTTTATCATTACCGGGTCAAAGGTAACTTTTAATTTAATCAAAGTATATTATTTCTCATATAGAAATATAATAATTTTAAGTCTAAAAACCATTACAACATTATCATACTGAGAATTACTTATGACACAACAGACATATAGAATCTCACATTGGGTCTGTTCATCACCATGTACAATTACATGTGCCCGTGTTTTTGACTTTAGTATCACTATACCTATGGTTAATGAGATGTGGTCATCAGTTAACAAACACACTAGTCTTAATGCTTTACAATTGTCACTTAATAATAATACTCGACCAAAGACCTTTAGGAATATTGATATCATTCTTAAAATCTCATTTTCAAGTCACGTACTTAGAGATATAGAATGCATATCATATTCCAAGAATATTTATTAATCTAACATTTATACCACAATAAATAAAGACATAATAAATTATAAACGGAACAATGGATAAAACATAAACATTAATAATCTAAATGTCTTAAACCAAAACGTTATAATATTGTCTCTAGGTCACAAACACTAACAACAACTTCTACTAGTCTCTTTGATATGGTAGTTGAGTTGACGTCACCCAACAATCTTTCCTACAACATAAGAACTGCATGTCCCCTGTTTTTTTCGCTTGCGATAAATCTGACCCTGCCAGCATCTTGCACCAACATTGTACCCGCAAAACCTGTCGCCTTAACACTATGTAAAAAGACTTTTGACACTAGGACTCAACAAATATCCAATCACGATTGACACTAAAATGACCTCCGACATTGAAACCGCAACCTATCATCTCAAAATCCAGCTTCTTAACTTTGACTTTGATAATACTTGATTTGCTGCGAACATGCATTACCCCACAATAGTATGATACTGTCCGCTTTGGACCGAGTCTGCACGGATTATTTTTGGACATCTCCTGAAAGACATCATACTGGAATCAAGATTACTTTCTCCTGTCAACTCGATGTATTACCCTAGTTACTACTCAATGTGTTACTTTACCTGATTAGCGGGGAATGTGCCTTTTGATAAGTTAGTGGGCAATTCAAGGGCTGGTATTTCATTTGTTACAAATTTCATCTACAGATTTTTGACATTTAAAGAAAGTTTTGTTGTTATATATTAAAACTCAGAGGCACAAATCCAATCTCATTATTTTTTTTCATCTAGGACAAACACATGGACACATTATTTGTTTGTCACAATTTCTGTGTCCATAAGAAGCAGAGATACCTCTACGGGGGCCTAAATTTATCATGGCTTTATAAATAGGATGGACATGATAGAATATTATATAACATTAACAATTATGAGCTTGCGAATTAATTTTAATAATCTCTCAACTAAATTTCATGATAAAGAAAAGAAATTGTATCCTTGGCATTAATATAGGTACACATGTATATCACTATAATTGTTATCTTTCTTTTGTGGTTCATATGTTTATTGACTTCTAGGTATGTTCGGAGAACAAACATTAGGGGGAAATTCCAGTTTAACCAATATAGCTTTTCATAGTAACCATGTTCTTGGTTAAAAGCCTTTTCCCAGAACCAATATTTTATTATTCTCAATAAGATTTAACTTGAACAAATTGGAGTCTAATTTCATTCTGCATCTCATTTGCAAATTATTTCTACCATCACATACCATATTTTTATTTATATTAAGCACATACAGGTCTTTGAGGAGTGATAATAAAATATTTCTTACTATTTCCTTCAAAGTTAATATGATTTTACTCAATATCTCTTTATAGCTAGTTACTTTAATGATTTAACCGCTACTAGTTCTTGTAAACTGATACTTCTTCAATTATATATTATTCTTTAACTTTTAAAATTTATGCATGCTTCAGGTTTAGTACCCTACTAAAATTTTATGGATCATGAAAGATTAGGGCACGAGAAAACATATAAGTCTTTTCGCCAGTGACATAATGGAGGACCAATTGATATGGAGTCATGTCTTGCAGTGCAAAAAAATATACTAATTAGTAACATATAATTTTCCCTTTTACGTGGCATATATTGCTGAAGAAATACGAAAATTCATTTAAGGCCGTCTCCCAACACCTTAAGATTTTAGGAGAACTTAACATAGTCAATTGGCTATTTTCATTTCATTTCTGTTAGGTTATGTTTTTTAAGAAGAAAATAGTTATAGCCTACACTCTGTCTTTTCCGGTGATCTTGAGACACTCGGTCATCTGTGAGATGTGTGCCTATAATCGCCTCATCACCTGTATTGCTGCGGTATCTGATAATGCAAATCCTTTATCTGACAAAAAAGCATGACAAAGTTATTAGGATTGATGTTCCATAATAAAACTTCACAAATCTAAGTGCCAGGTACCTTGCATTTCAAACATTTCTTGTCTTAAAAATCTCTTATCTGACACAAAAGCATGATTGTTTAATTTCATTGGTCAAATTTTTGGATCATCCAAACTGAATTATCTAAAAAGGATTAAAGCTATGATAAAATATAAAATACTCATAAGAGATCGGGGCCCAGTGAAGGATTCTATGAAGGTACTAGCATGCCCATCCACTATTAATACTTCTCTTAAACAATGAACTTTAAAATTGTTTGGTGACATTGACAATGGGATAAGGTTGAGGTGTCAACCAAAATTTATGTCTCAAAACTTTTTTGTGCTTGATCGTCATAGATTACGTAGACTTTAAATTTAAGTTTTTCATCATAAAAGACATGAATACATTAAATTTGAAGCAGTTCTAAAGAAAGAATGCATTTTCTAATGTTACAAAAAGTGCTCTCCTTTGCTTGATGATATGCATATTTTGTTACCTTGGTTATGACTTTATGTAAATATTGTGGTGCTACAATATTCTACACATACCCTAAGAGTGCACTTATAAGCGTAGTTGGTACCTTAAGAGCGGAAACAAACAAAAGGAAAAACAAAAAGTAGATGATAATTCTTATTTCATTATTAACTTTGTTGTCTAGCTGAATTTTATAGTGGTAGTTCTGAATATCTAGCATTAACATATTGTTCTAATGAGTATATTGGACGCTGTAATTTGTATATAGTAAGAACATTTTGGTACAATAAAATAAAATGCATATTAGATCACGAAGCAAATCACATTTTTAATATAATTAACTTAATCATGCTTACATATTTAACTTCATGAACATATGCATGCAAATGATCTTACGCATGTAGGGTTTCTTAAAAGCCGAATAATATTAAATTTTGTCCTACCACTTTTCTTACGAATTTTTAACTTAAACTCCACTAATATAAGTGTATAATTAACAAATACAAACAATCCGATTACAAATAGCAAACTCCTTTAGCAATTTTAAATTTCAGAAATTAGGATAGTAAATCTAACTAGATATTTATAATAAATATGTTTTTTTATAGATATATAATCTTCAATTTGCACATAATATCTACTAAAAACATAAAAATGCCCGATTCATATCGCTAGAGTATATATAGTAGTCACACGACTATATTTATCCAACACTCTAGGTTATTTTTTGTGTTGTTGATAAGAAAAAAAGCCAAACTCTTGCTAGTTTCTTATTGAGATTCTTTTAATAAATCTAAGAAATTATCTCGTTCAATTCTATATAGCCCTACTTCCACATGTAAAATATGTTCCTCATTATTTTTAGTTATTTAGTTACGTACATTATTTTTTTGTATAAAAAGTTTGAGGTACATACTCTTCAAAAGATATATATACCTTAATCACATGCAATAGCTAGACTAGATGCCCTAGTATGCATGTCAACCAGGTCTGCACAATGCATAAATATCTCAGAAAGATATGTTTGTTGAGTAATTTTTTCCTGTGTAAATTGTAAAAATACATTCATTTCTCTATGTTATATGTTGCAAAATCTGAGCTCTATGTCTAGCCACTTTGTTTGTTTTTTCTTGTTTTTTAATCATGAACTGTTGATTTTTCAGTTGACAAATAGGTGCTGGTGAAATCTATTTTGTTTAATATTTTTCTCAACTCAGCAAGAAAAGTTAAATGAGAAGCCTTGAAATGGGCATTTTAAAGAACCGTTATCTTTCTTTATAGATGCCGAGTTTCCAGAAGATATACTAGAATCAATAACCTTTTGGAAACTAGTGGTATTAATAATATAATTCAATTATGGCTTTCGACATATTGTAGACATGCGTGGACACCTCATCCGTCTCTTTTTCTTCTCTAGGATGAGTATATAAATATATAAGAATTAAGATATAATAGATGAGAGAAATGGTAATGCTGAATGTCACACTAAGTGAAGAACACCCTAGCATGAGGCCGAAGCATGCCCCTCATTAATAGTATGAGTATGGCCGTCTTGAACAAAACCAAGACATGATGATAATGATTATATCAGAGAAAATTATGACTTTTTATTGCCAAAACACTAGGATATGTGTGAATATTGATGGTTATACCATCAGCATATCATGCGTTAACTACTGAAAACACAAATAGTCCAAGAACTAGTGAATTTTCAACATAGCGCCTAATGCTTAATTACTTTGAGAATTGAACATAGTTGGTTGGAGCCTACTTCATAGTTATGATTCTTAAATATTATTCGTACTTTTAATCTTTGTTTTTTAGATTTTAATTAGTTGCACCAACTTATTTTAGATAGATCACATTTGAAACTTGGTATATATACTTGTATAATTTACGATTGGACCCGTTCACTTATTTGTGGATTCTTAACTTCTTTAGCAAAATTTGAAGGAAAAAAATATATGTATGAGTTCTAAATTAGAAATGTTGCAACAGCGGTGACCATTCTAGGTGAGTGGTAATTATTAATCTCTTACAAGTCTGCATTTGTTAAATGTACTGTAATAAGTCATGGCTTATGGATGTAATATGTCATGACTGTTAAATATGATGTGGTGGTAAGTGATAAGAAAATGTTAATATATGATGTAGTGGTAAATGATAAGAGAATTCTAATATTCCGTCATCAATTGATATTCGTTCCTCATCCAAATTTTCCTAATTTGCATATATAAGTTTTTACAAGTTGCAAGTTTTCCTAGTCTCCATATATAGTTTTCTACAAGTTACAAATGGATATAGTAAACTCGTAAATATTCGATATGTGCCGAAAACGAAAATGGTAGTATAATTTGGTTCTTTAAGATTCAAGCACCAAGGATATTACAGTTTGCACTGTACGTTTATACAGCTTTCATGGACCGTTTCTCCAATATAATATGTAATCCTATTTGACTTCAAAAAACCAATTCATTATATGAGTATCACATACACATAAGTTATTATAATATAAATGAAAAAGTACATTATAATTTTGGAATTATTTTCGAATTGTGATAAAAAAGATTAACATCACCTTTTTATCATAATACATTAAACAAAATCATATCACCAAGTAATTTTTGGACAAATACAAGTTTTAAAAAGAAATCATATTTAAAATATTCTTATGATTTTTATCGATGAAGTGTTCTATATCAAGTATGAGTTGATTTATGAAGGTGATATTTGAGAAAAATACACATCCATATTTATACTATAATACAAATATATATCTCTTACGTAATTAATATATATATAATGGTACAAATCTATCTATTATATGTTAACATGTGTTTTGAGCCTATTTAGTAAATTACTTTTACGCCCTTTAATCATATTAATGTCAAAAAATGCATTGAATTGGAGTTGAACCCATGACCTAATGGAGTGAATGACTTAATGTCATATCTACAACCATTGTACCAGTACAATATTTGATACATTTCTCAAAATCATTAACTACATTTTTAAATAGCTCACCTATTATATTAATTTTAAAACCCTATTCTTTTGATAATTTAATATGTATATTATATAAATAATATGAATATGTAATGATTAAAATTCAAATTATATGAAGAATAATTTACACGAATATCATATTTTTAGTTATTATCCATATTTTGTTTTACATAAAATACACATACATTAGATCGACTATTATAATTGGTATTCGTTAAACATATTACTAGGCTATAAAAACAATTCTTGAAAAAAATCATAAGTAAATTTTATATCATAATTCTAATCTAGATCCATTATCAAAGTTAATAATCAAAAGGAAATACAAAAAACTTTCATATCCTAAAATTCATATAAATTAATCTAATTAGATGGAATATCATGAATTTTAAGTATAGATCGTCTTATATACCATCACATATATCATCATTATATCTACCATTCCAGTTATGAATATGATGATCACCACGCTTTAAAAGCAATCTAATCTGAGAAATTTAGTGAAATATTATCAGATCTGAATGAGATATGGTATAAGTGAGGAATGATAAGCAACTTTAAAGTCATGAAAGATGAAAGAGAGGCGGTAAGTATGTAGACCAAGAGTGACCGGATGAGGAGGTAGGAGATCTATGAAATAAGTTAAGGTGAATATAAGGTCGAAATATTGATAAACACTCAACTAGGCATAAAAAAATTATATGGGATTGTCATGAATAGGTTTCATTATGAAATTTATAATCTCAACTCTTACACTCAACTAGGCATAAAAAATTGTTATTTTACAAATCTAACTTAAAAGCAAACATTTAGACAAACTCAAATTTTAATCAACTAAATACAAAAATACAATTATTCAGAAATATTATAATGATCTAATAATTTTGTCATATATTGTAGGGGTGTGACTAAAATTACAAAATAAAATTTATGAATAATTTCATGTAGACTTAATAGATGAGATGTATACTTAATCAGCAATTCTCGTACAATAATATCTAAAATACAATTTATTACCTTGTAATGACAATATCGACAACTTCTTATAATATATATAAATGGGGTTTATAAGAGTTTACCATATTTTATATATATAACATAAAACTACTCGATAGTTATTTTAGAATTATCAATATATATTACTTACTGAATAATCCATAATTTAAGGTCGAAAAATACCGATTAACTACTACCAACGACTGAACTGAGACACATGAAGGGAATTGTTACGACAAATGAACCAACTTTATGTAACATCCGGGAAATATCGTGTAATTATTGGTATCAATATATGATTATTTTGTGAATATTATATGAATTTTTGGTGAATTATTTGATGATTGATAATATTATTTGGGTTTGTATTTAATAAAATGTGTGTATATTAATTTTAATATGTCCAGAATAAAATATAGATAATTAAGATATTTTTCTGGTAATTTTTGGAGTATTATATGATTTTATAATGATTTATGAATTATTAACTATTTTCTGAATAATTATAAAATTATTTTATAAAGCTGGGAATCGTCCGACTTCAACCGTTATTACGTTTTTACAACCCGAAACTCTTCTGAAAACTCCTTCCTAACCTAATCTGGTAATTCCGGACATTTTCTGTGTTTTGACTTTTTCGATCCGGATTACGGTTTGACCCGTGCGCGGCCCGACGCAAGATTTTCGATACAATAATCATTTCGGTGAATCAACAAAACCCGTATTTTCGAAAGACGGGATATTATTACATTATTTTCGTATAAAGTGTTTTATAAAAAGCCCGGTTGAGATAATTATCCAAAACTGATATCAAATCGGATCGTTATTGCAATTACTTAGCGGCTAAGCAAGTAATTTAACGATCCAAAATGATCCAGAATGAACCAATATTCCGTAAATATAAATAGCATATTTCTTATTTCATTTTATTCGTTTATTCATTTACAACAAGTAAAAATATAGTAATTACAGAGAAAACCCCTAAAAACGATACGTTCTTGAAAATCAAACGTATGAACGAAGGCGTTACCGAACTCCGATTCAAGCATGTGATATATCAAAACGAAGCTCTCGAAAAGTATTTTCTGAATTAATCAACCATTTCAGTGCAGAAATCTAGGTGATTTTGTTATTTATTTATTTTAATTCGAATTAATTATGAATTAAATTATGAATTTTTGTTCTTGATATTTTTTATATGATTTGATGGCATAATCGTGTAGATCTTTTCTTCCTGGTCATTTTGGTATATTATATGTCAAATTTGGAGTTCAGTAACATGGTTAAATTTGAGTTTGATTCTCGGGTTGTAAACTAGGGTTTATAATTGTTTGAATATTTTTAATTCGATTTGGGGGTTTTATTTTTAATGATTCTGGGTTGAAACGAGTTATATCAGATTGTAGATCGTTGTTCGAGGATTCGATTGGTACTAGTAGTTTGATCAAATATTAAATATAACAGCTCGCCGGAAAAATTTGAAGCTCGCCGGCGGCGAGATTTCGACTGGGATTTCTGGCTAAAACCGAAGTCCTTCCTCAATTTTAACTCCGTAATATGGTTCCTTGCAACGAGAGCTTCAAATCTGCACTTCCTGGGTTGTTTTCGTGCAAGGAAAAGCCGGCCGGCGACCGGCCGGTGGCGGCGCAGCGGCGGGGAAGGCGGCAGGGGGGATAAATTCCAATTTGATCCCCTGTTGTTTGCAAAAAGTATAAATTCTGTATTTTAGTTTCAAAACTTTACGAAAATAGGACTTTTGTTTACTTTATTTTAAAAACGATACTTCTACTATTTTAAAAATCAGAAAAACTGTTTATTTTATTATTTAAAATTAAGAAAATTATTTTAATTATTTATATATTTAAAATAAATTGAATTTATTTTATTAATTAATTTTAATTAGTTTTTAATTATTTTAATTAGTCGATTAATTTATAATTAATTGATTAATTAATTTAATTAATTATTAATTAATTTTAATTGATTTAGTAATTAGATTTAATTATTTAAAATTGATTTAAAAATTCCGAAAAATAGTTTCAAGCTTTAAAATATTATTTTAAATTATTTTCAAGGCTCGATAATTATTATAAAATTATTTTAAAGTCAGATTCGGATATTCGAACGCTAATATTTAATTATAAAATGATTCGGAGACCCATTTTAATTTCAAAAAATGGTTAAAAATTCATAATAAATCAACTGTTCGTCCGTTTAATACGAAATGAACGCCTCTAGACTCAGAAAAATATTCTGCTTTCACTAAAAATACTTTCGAGCCCTAATTTTTTTTGTATCAAAAGGGTGTTTGTTTTAGGAATCATTCTGAGTTGGTTATTAATCGATAAAATACTCTTTTTGACCGGATTCCAATTCTAAATATATCGAGACCTATCTTTTGACGATTCAACTTATATGCTACATGAATTATGTGACTATGTGTTATATGAAATATGTGATACGTGCCTTGCGTGTTTATGTTATGTGAACTATGAGTCCACGTGTCTATTAAACTTTATATGATTAAAGGTGATCCTTATCTGTTGTTATCGGGCGGGTAGGCGATAAAGATAAACGTATAGACTAGACAATTATATATATTGTCAGTTCAGTGAATAATGTTATTTATGATAGATGCACATAGTTCAAGGCATTCAAGGTCAGATAGAAATGGTAGAAGTAAAGCCTGACTACGTGTAGTAATGAAATGAGTGGATTCAGAATAAAGATAAACCTAAGAGGGTAAATGATAAGAAAAGTCAAGTAGCCTGTCCAGGGAAATACAGATGCAACAAGACTTAGTGATATGACATCTAGTTAAAGATCAGAGGATTATCAATTGAGGCAAGTATTCCTAACCTTTCTCCTAAAATACTGTAAATATTTATTCGTTCCTATTCTAAATTCAGAATAGTTAAATGTTTTACATTTCGCTGCAATTACTCTTATTATTCCAGTTCTTTTCATTATTGTTCCTATAATTTGATTGCTCTCTTGAGCAAATACCCATTCGTTCGGGTTATTTGCGAACCCTAATTTGGGATGTTTTGAAATCAAAATGATTTGATATCAAAATACTCTACGGGCTGGACGGTTATTATGAGGACCAATGATGAGCTGGATTCTATGGGTCGGGGATGGACCGGACCCTTGGGCCATAGTGCATGGGTACCTATATGTTGGTGGGTCTATGCAGTTGGGTATATATCTACACTGTATCCTGACTGATCAGCAAGTTATAGTGTATATGTTGGTTTCTAGTATCCAGTCTAATTTATTGTTGATCGACATTAACGGCATTCCTTCCCGAATAGTTTATAATTATAAATCAAACAAAGATTTGATTCAAAAGGATGAAATATTGAAACGATCATTGTTCTTTTACAGAAAAATGTGATTTATGATTAAAAGCCAATGAGGGTCGAAGTTTTGTTCGCTCAGCTATTTAAATATGTAAAGACGTTTTTAAAATCATTCAACAATTGTTTCCAGGAGTTTTCTGATCTGATACCTGGAAACCATTTATGATACTTGCTGGGCATTTTTTTTGGCTCACTCTTGCTTTGTGAACTCTTATTTCTTTCAGTATCAAATGAGGACAAAAGTGAATAGCTTTTAATAAACAGCAAAAATGGTGAGATTCCAGCTGAAGAAATTTGGAGGTGTCAGAGTGATCAATACAAGAAAAGTAGTAATGAGGTAATGAAGTTGTATTTAGACAATGTAAATTTTAGAAGGTTAGATTCTTGTTTCATACTATAACCTGTAAACGATCCTGATTAATGAGGGGTTATCTGTATATTTATTTTAATATACAGATTTTTATTATTTAAAGTTGTGTAGTGACACCAAATCCTGACCCCGGATTTGGGGGTGTCACAGTTGGTATCAGAGCTACAGGTTATTGGTCACTGAAATAAGAATAGGTGAGGGTAAGATAGGGGTGATAGGTCATATGAGACAAGAAAGATCCTAGGCATACTCATTTTAAGTTCGAATTGAGTGCGAATGAGGACGAGCAGGTCCGATACGGAATTGGTAAGCCATAATTGTTGAGGGAAGTATACGGCGAATGTCGCAACGCTATAGGTATATTGAGTTCTCCGATCCTACGGTAATGAGGAATCGATAGATCGGCGGAGACTGGATATGTTACCCTACATTTCATGCGATTTTGAAGAAAATGCGATGGATTTTTGTGAGAACTTGTTAAAAAGAGGCTAGGTGAGTTTTGGTATGGTTTAACTTAGAATTGGGTAATAAAACGAGCTCCACGCTGGAGGCAACAAGTTGATGGAAGCTGATGAAGGGCCAAAGTTGCAAGCTGCAAAGGCAATACATGCGGAAAGATTCTTATCACATACCGGGCGCTGCGCGAAGAATAATGTTTACCGTACCAGGTATAGGTAAGGCTAGCGAGAAGATGTGATCCTACCTATAGACAGAACGTTGAATTGCATGCGTGGTTGTAAGCATAGCATCAAAAATGATGGCAAGAATGTCAGAGAGAGTACCGGATGTCAGCATTGCAGTAGAATTGTGAGTAAATGATATATTATAATAAATGGAACTTCGTCGACTAACAAGTGCAAGCAGAATCCAAGGAAGAGTAGGAAGATGTACCAAAATGGAGAGACCCTTATATGGGCATTCCTTCAATTAGATATTTCATTAGCGGATCAAGAAAATAGCAAGTAATTTATATAGTAATGATGACTAAATATTTGACTTTCAAAATTTTAAAATGAGATTTCGGAGAAGATTTTCTTAATCAACTTTCAGAAGATTTTTGTATGAAGTGAGTTTTACAATTTGGTTGTCAAATTACTATTAAAGTTCTTGTTATTATAAACAAAAAAATGACCTAAAAAGAAGAATGGATATAGATTCAGTATTGTTAGTTTGAAAGACTAAGTGGACCCCCCCCAGCAGGGAGAAAGTTTAAAGTTTTCGTGAAAGACGAGAATAATCTTTGTGTAAATAATACCAACAATTTAATGAACATGTTAAAATATTATTTACCCAATTCATGAAATTATTAAAATTTAACGAGTTCGTAATTAGAACAGATAGCGGATGACTGAAGGAAATGGAAGAATCTTCCAGATAATTGGAGAAAAATATTATTCCTATCGACGGAGTTGAGACGGTGCGGGTTCGACTGTTACCCTACGTGGCATAAAGGAAATCAGGAGTAATGATTATAAATTTCGTAGGAATGCGATTACGATCAAATCATTAAAGCATTTAATGTGAAAGCATTTCTAGACGACATTTCTAAATTATAATGTGACCTAAATTGTAAATCTCTCATTCGATCGGTTTCTGAAGGCATACATAGGTGAAGCGTGGAAGGTGATCAACATTGAAATTCCTCTTCTTAATACGATAGCATATGTTCTTCTTGATTCTTGGATACATATAAGTTTCTTCTGTGGATAAATCATATGAGGTAAAGACGAAAGAAAATTTGTTGTATTCCTTCTGAATTGTTTCTCTCCTCAAATCACTGATTTCTGATTAAGACAAACAGTGTTGTGGTATGACGCTTTGTCGAAATGATGAAGAGTCGGGTGGGACGCCACCTAATCATGTGTTGTATGCCATATAGTATGAAAGACTGGTCATCTTGAGTACGAATATGGTTGTCTCATTCACATCTAAATCTTCACTCATTCTTCTTCCTTCAATTTACTAAATTACAAATTATCCTAATCATTTGTGGCATTGTTATTCCTTATTCAGTTTTTAATCAAAGTCATATTCACAAACTCTCCTCTTGCGTAGAGTCTGTTCTCTGACGATTTCAAAAGAAATGAAATAGTGTGGCATTTGGAATCATACAACAAGCATAAATACGACTGTAAACCGATAAATGATGGACATCTGCGGGTAAGGAAGAAGGAATTCATCGATAACATGGATGTGGCGAAGACATCAAGTCAGACAGTGGTTCGTGTTACGAGGAACTCATTCGTACGATAGATTGCGTAAACATTGTGCACTTCAAATCAGAGGATTTCGACGTAAAATGAATGACTGACGAACCGTAACAAATAAATTAGTTATAAAACAAAGCAGTAAGGTTGTATTCAAAGCGAACGAGTGTCGGGACAACAATCGGAGATCAAGGGAATTCTGAACACTGAATCAAATAGGCAATTAATACGTGAAGCATCCCTTCGTCGCAGAAAGACATTTGTCGTAAAGATTCAAGATTAAAGAAATCTTAATTACAAACAAACTTTGAACGTGTTTTTCAAGAAATTGTGAAGTTATTTACTTTGAGTAAATAAGTTATGATGAATTTAATACCCTTATCTGGGTCGGTAACGAAAGTTCGATACGAGAACATAAGTGGAGATAGAGTAATGGTGATTCAACTGCGAGACCTTTTAAGAAATAACGAACTGATGATGGAGTTTTTACCCGATTGTGACGATGATAATTAAGACCCTACGTGGTTATTGAAAGGTAAACAAAGTGTTATTCCTAGAAGACTAACAATGAGATTTACAGAAGGGGGGTTGAATGTAAATCTCAAAACTTTTTCAAGTTTTGAGCAGTTTATAAAGTTGTGTGTTCAAGAAGAACAAGTGTGTGAATTGCTTTAAGCTAATACAGACAGATATATATTCAAGCACAAATGTAAAGAACACAACAGACCTTAAAAACTTTTCTGGTGGATTTGTTGTTCCACCAGAGATGGTGTATTAGAAAATCTGTGTTCAACAATGTTGATCACAGCTGCATCCTAGTACAAACTAGATGAATTTTCTCTCAAGATATTTCTTAACAGCTCTGGAAAAAATCTCTCTAATTACTAGCTTCTTCTTGGTTCATATATATTACCAAGTGTACAAGTGAAAAACAATATAAAATTACAATAGTAAAATAAGTTCTTCACTTGCTTCTTTTCCTGTTCACTCAAGTACTTTGTTGACTATTGCAACTTTGTACAAAAGAAGAACGGCTGCTTTTTCTGTTGATCCTGAAATTCGGCTACCACATCTCAGTTTTCTCTGTCAACCCACGTGCCTCTACTTGTAGGTACAACTACCACTTATCAACGGCTGATTAGCAGAACATCCGTTGAAGCTTTCATCCGTTGATGACTTCATCCGTTGAAGGATGTTATCCGTTGAAGCTTTCATCCGTTGATGCTCTCATCCGTTGAAGGATGTTATCCGTTGAAGCTTTAGAGACATCCGTTGAAGCTTAGCTTCTCATCCGTTGAAGGTCTTTTAAGTCATCCGTTGATACCACTTCATTTATACAAAATTACAAGGCATGAAATATTTACAATTGGCCTTCCTATCTGCATATCATCTAGTAGTCAACATGACTCATAGTTTCTCTCAACTTCTAAGAATTACAATTTTAAATACAGAGACTGAAATATGCTACAATACTAGACTTATTTCTAAGTAAAGCTACACCATCAACGGATAGCCAAAGTGGTCTTATCCGTTGAGGCTACAGACACTAAATTTCTACTTAAGTGTTTTGTTAAACATATCATCAAACTAATGCACATATATTCCTAACAATCTCCCCCTATTTATGTCTATAAGAACTGTAGGCATAAATTCAGGGTTAACTTGATGATAACAAAACACTTAACAAATATTTGAATTGAAACTAAGTAGAACTATAAAAAGTGCTGCAAAAGTGTATGTACTAGGAGGTAATTGAAGATTTACAGTATTTCCAAGGGTGCTCCTCTAGCCTGAGCAAATCATCATTTTCTTCTTTGTTCCCTGGTTTTCTTTCCTAGCCCTTTGTCATTTCCCTCAATTTGGAGTTGGAGTTTTCTGAAGAATTCAGCTTCATCTTCATCACTGATATCCAACTTAGATTGCATTTCTTTGAGAGTTTCATTGCTGGCAATCTTGAGTTGGTCTTCAAGTCTGAAAAATCTTCTGACTCCTTTGTCATCTCTAAATTCCATCAACCAATGAGGTGATTTGTGAATTTTAGTTCCCCTTTCTTGTATGAGTAAGGTTCTGGGCAAAGCATTTGGTTCCCTCCAAGTCTTCCTTATGTTGGCAATCTTGTTGAGAATTTCAGTCTTGGCTGTTCTGGTAAAGCCAGAATCCTTTTTGATGGCTGAAAAGACTCTGATCAAGGTAGAGTAGCCTTCATTTAGAATCCTGTGGAGAGGCCATGTTCTTTCCCCAGCTCCTTTATATCTGAACACTAATCTTTCTGGTAACTGTCTGTAGGCAGCTATTCCCCTTACATCCTCCAGCTCATCCAGATAGAGTTCAATGTCTGAAATTTCTTTTATGTCACAAATGTGAACATAATCATCTTTAGAAATGGGTGACTTAGGCTTAGGTTTTTGTTTTTGAGTGAATTTCTTAGAGGTTGTGGGAGGTGTAGATTTTGGTTTTCTTTTCTGTTTCTTTGGTGGTGGAAGAGTGGTTAGAAAGGTAGGCAATGTGATGTTGTCCCAATCAATAGGTTCCTCTTTTGGAATGATTGGTTCACCATGGATATTTATAGAGGGATCAGTAACAAAAGGTTCAGGTATGGAAGGTAGTGGTTTAGATATAGATTTGGTATCTTCAGGGTTATCTTCACTCCTTCTGTGTGCCTTGGCCTTTCTTCTGTTTCCCTTCTGCCATTCCTCTCTTTCCTCCATATTTTCACCAAATATGCTCCCAAGAACCTCATCTAAGTTAGCAATCTTTTCTTCACCCCTGACTTCAATTCCTTTCATTTCTTTAACTTGGCTTGACTTTAGCTGTTTTTCAAGCTTTGCTTGTGCTCTTTTGTCAGCCTTTAATTGCTTGGCTTCTTCTTTCTTAGCTATTGAGAATTTGGGATGTCCTTGCATCACACATATGCTCTTTCCCTCTCTAATGATAATAGCTCTATTTCTCCTTACAGCCTCATCCATGGACTTTTTGAGATAGGCAATACTCCTGCCTAAGATCTTGTTCTCATCATCTTTTGAAGGAGGAAAGTCCACTTCTTTTAAAGGATTCTTTGTTGAGTCCTTATTGGATCTTTCATTGGGCTTGAGGATTATAGCTTGTAGCTCTTTGGAAGAAGCTTCTCCATCCTTAAGACTCCCTACTGGCATGAGCTCCATGTTGATTGGTTCAATCTTTGTGCTAAATTTCACAGATGTTGATTTATTTTGTGTAGAACCAAACACCAATTGCAACCTTTCATCAATTCTCCTCCATTGTTCTTTCATTTGTATTTCAGCTGCTGCTAGCTGAATCAAATCAATTCCATCAGATTTTCCCTTGATTTGAATGATTGGAGAGGTAGTGATGGCAGGAACTAGCACTTTAGATATCTGAATCTTTGTAGAGGGCTCTCCTTCCCCTTCCCTTTTATTCTCCCCCTTTTTGTTATCATCAAGGAGAGGGGTCAAGCCTTGTGCTTTTGCCAGCTGCATTAGGAGATTGGTTTGAGATTGTTGGTTGAGAAGAAGGGTGGCCACAGAATCTTCAATTCCTTGAACTCTGTCTTCCAACTTGGCCAGCCTTTGTTCAGTAACTGATTCCTTTTTCAATCTCGAAACCAAGTCCTGCAAAGTACCATAGGGCATGACTGAATCCAATTTTTCTGAAGTGAAGGATTTCAAGTCAGCAATATCTTTCCTGAGATCATTTAGACTCATATCTTGCTTTACTTTCTGCAACTTCATGAGATGCAGTGAGTCCAGGTGAGCTTGGAGGATAGCCTTGATATTTGCATTTGAAGTGTTCTGAATGGCCTGTTGAATAGTGATGATTTGTTTGACCAGGTGGACATTGAATTCACCTGTTCTATGCTCCTTAGTCAGGGCCCATTCAGGTAGATTAGGAATGGAACTAGGGTCTTCATCTCCCCCTATGTTCATGCTTCCATCAGAAGAAATAGAGTCATCATCATCAGAATTTACTCCAAATTCCTCAGATGGCTCACCAGCTGTAGAAGGCATCCTGTTAATAGCAGCTTTATCCCTTTGAAGAGATTCTGTTGAGTGCACTAGATGTAGTGTCCTCTCTGCCTCCTCATTGCCCTGAGCAGCCAACAGTTGATAGGCTGTCACAGGATGAGTAAAAGTGTCAGCATCCAAGGAAATGTTATCAATTACAGCTTTGTAATGTTGCTGAAATTGTCTTTCCTTTTCAGCATCATCCACAATCATTGACTCATGAGCAATGGCTGGTTCCACCCTTGTATCAACTGTACCTGCTTTTCTCTCTTTTTCTCTATGTTCTTGCATCAGGGGCTCCCCCTGGCTCACACATCTCACTCCCTCACCTTCACCTTCTAAGGTGGTACTCCACTCACTGACTTTTGCCATGCTGGAAGAAATAGCATGCATTTTTGTGCTCTCAATCTCTCCTTTTGCCTGGGAGCAACCCAGCCTCTCACTCAAATTTTCACTCCCTGCCCTCAATCCTAAAAGTGATTGCACAGTATTCATGTCTTCTACACTTGGAATCATTTCAGTTATTTGTGTAGAGACTATCAACGGATGTGGAATATCCGTTGAAGTTGAAACTGTTGTTATCAACGGATAACTGCTGTTAAGCTTATCCGTTGAAGAGCAACCACTTGTCAACGGATGAGTGATATCCATTGAAGAAGGAAAAGAAGATGAAATTGAAAGTGATATAACTGTTGAATCTGTATAGATTGATTTGATATGTGTTGATACAGATCCTTCAATTATATCTGAAAGAATTTGCGGGTGATCCAACAAATCATCTAAAAGATGATGATCACCTGTATTTGAGTGGGGCTCCTCCCTGAGTTGTAAAGAGGGAGAATCAGGAATTGATGGGAATAGCATATCCACATCCAGAGATGGTGAAGAAGTATTTGGTGATTGATGTGTAGTTATTGTGAGAGAATGGGGCTGTGACTCCACATTTATTGGAGTCACATCAAACTGAGTTTGAGAAGGCACAGAGACAGATGGATGTATCTGTGCAGTGTGTGCACCCTGTGTAGAAGATTGGGTTCTAGCCTTCTTTCTTCTAATAAAGGCTTTTGTAGGTGAGTGTTTGGCTTTAGTGTCCCTCCCTCTTTTGTTCTGTGTTCCTGGATGGGAACTCTTTTCAATAGTAACATCCTTTTGGGAGGATGCTACTAGGGATGTGCTAGAGACCTTTTCAACCACCACAGCTTTTTGAGAAACTGGGGCTTGGCTAGCTTGGGAAGCACTCAACTCTCCTTCCTTATCCTGGGGGTTTCTTTGATGTTCACCCCTCCCCTCACCACTCACACCCTGATCACTTCCCTCAGGGTTAATGGTTGTTGTTACAACTGTTGTCTTTTGAGAAACAACAGAGGTGGTTTTCTTTGTCTTGGATTTTGAAAGTTTGGATTTGGTGACCTTGGTAGAAATCTGTTGGGGCATTGACACAGATTTCATGGCCACACTAGAAGATAAAGAAATAGAGGGGTTGGAAGAAGTAGGAGTTGTAGAAGCAATTACCTCACCTACCTGGGGTGCATTCATGATTGGTAAATATACCAATTGCACACTGCTGTTAAGATCCATTCTCTTCAAGTCTGCAAGAACTCTTTTCTCTTGTGTCCAGCACTTGAGTTTATTATTCTCATTGATTATGACTAAACCTTCAGCAACATGGTTAGCCAATAACATAAAGAATCTAGCATAATAGATGTTATTAGGTCTATTAGCTTTGTTACCTAATCTAGTACCTAATTCTAGCATCACATAGTTGCTAAAGTTAAAGTACCTATCAGAGACAAGCATATAGAACATGTTAACAAGAGATGAAGTTATGGCATCAAAATTACTAATTTTCCCAGAGAAAACCTTTATGAAGGCATCCCCAAGAAAACTCCATTCTTTCCTAAGGCCTTTTCGTCTAATACCCCCTAAATTAGCAGAGTTAAGAGAGTAACCTATGGAATCTAACATGCTGGATACATCACTATCAGTGTGTGGTGTCATGGCATTGTTCTCAGGTAATTTAAAACATGCTTGTAAGTCATCACAGTTAATACAGTGATTTTTACCTTTGAGAGTGAAGGAGATAGTCATATCCATGGAGTTGAACTCAGCAGTTGTCCAAATCTCTTCAACTACTTCACAGAAAATCGTTGGGGCTTCCAGCATTGCATAGCTAAGTTTACAGTTTTTGATGAAGTCCATCATTTTGTGATAATCTGAGTGGGCTTCATTCTTCTCTACCAGAGCTATGAAATTATTCTTCTCGTAGATGAACCCAGATTGAGACATAATCTTCACGACTGGTGCCATTGTTGTGAGTAGAAATTGCAGAGAATAACTTGAGGGTTTTGCAGAGAGAAAATGGTAAATGCTTGAAATTCTAAGAAAGCGTAAAGTAATAATGAACAATCAGAAGGGCTTATATGCTTTCAAAGAAAAAAAAATAAATAAAGGATTAATCAATAAATAGGTGTTAGTGAATTTCAGCCGTTTAAGAATAAACTGTAAGTATTCTAATAACTACCTTTAAAACCAATACATACAGATGTATGTATGGTATCAACGGTTAAGAAAATAGAATCAACGGCTGTGAAACACCTCAAACGTCTGATGTGACATTTCAATGGATAATGTAAATTGTCATCCGTTGAAAGGTACTTCAGCTTTATCCGTTGACGGATAAAAGTTCCAGAGATATACTTGTCTTTCAACGGATAATGAATATCCGTTGATAGAGCAATTTTGACTTTCAACGGATAGGGAACATCCGTTGATGGAATAAACTTTGTTAAAAGTCAAATTTGTTCTAGCAACTAATATATTTCAGGCTCCACATCAAATTGCAAAGAAGACATGAATTTTAAGAGTAATTAAGCATACCTAGCTCACTTACCAATCTTGTGAATGTTGATTCATCAAGTGGCTTGGTAAATATGTCAGCAATTTGTTGTTCACTTGGAACAAAATGTAGTTCCACTGTACCATTCATGACATGCTCCCTGATGAAGTGGTACTTTATATCAATGTGCTTGGTCCTTGAGTGCTGCACAGGATTCTCTGTTATGGCTATGGCACTTGTGTTGTCACAAAAGATAGGTATTCTATCAACATGAAGTCCATAATCAAGGAGTTGATTCCTCATCCATAACATTTGAGAACAGCAACTTCCAGCAGCAATGTATTCAGCCTCAGCTGTAGAAGTAGAGACTGAATTTTGCTTTTTGCTAAACCATGATACAAGCTTGTTTCCCAGGAATTGACAGGAGCCTGTTGTACTTTTCCTGTCTATTTTGCAACCTGCATAGTCTGCATCTGAATAACCAATTAGATCAAAGCCAGATTCTCTAGGATACCAAATTCCTAAATTTGGTGTACCCTTGAGATATCTGAAAATTCTCTTGATAGCAATTAAGTGAGACTCCCTAGGATCAGCTTGAAATCTCGCACACAGACATGTAGCAAACATTATATCTGGTCTGCTAGCAGTTAAATATAAAAGTGAACCAACCATGCCTCTATAACTTGTAATGTCCACAGACCTTTCAGTCTTATTTAATTCAAGTTTGGTGGCAGTGGCCATGGGAGTTTTTGCAGATGAACATTCCATTAAGTCAAACTTCTTTAAAAGATCATGAATATATTTAGTTTGACTAATGAAAATTCCATTACTAACTTGTTTAATTTGTAAACCAAGAAAATAGGTTAGTTCTCCCATTAGGCTCATTTCATAATTACTTTGCATTAGCTTAGCAAACTTCTTACAAAGATTATTATCTTTAGAACCAAATATTATGTCATCTACATAAATTTGAACAAGTATACTAGAGCCATTAACATTTCTAAAGAAGAGAGTTTTATCAACAGTACCTCTAGTGAAGTGATTCTCCAAAAGAAATTTTGATAATGTTTCATACCAGGCTCTAGGTGCTTGCTTCAGTCCATAGAGTGCTTTCAACAGATAATACACATAGTCTGGAAAATTTGGATCTTCAAATCCTGGAGGTTGACTTACATAGACTTCTTCCTCTAATTTCCCATTTAGAAATGCACTCTTGACATCCATTTGATAGACTTTGAAATTGGCATGGGCTGCATAGGCTAGAAAGATTCTGATAGCTTCAAGTCTTGCAACAGGAGCATATGTCTCATCAAAATCTATTCCCTCTTGCTGAGAATAGCCTTTAGCAACCAATCTGGCTTTATTCCTTATGATAATGCCATTTTCATCCATCTTATTTCTGAATACCCATTTTGTATCAATAGGACTCTTGTTCTTTGGTTTGGGTACCAGCTTCCAAACTTGGTTTCTCTCAAATTGGTTTAGCTCTTCCTGCATAGCTAGTATCCAATCTGGATCCAATAAGGCTTCTTCCACTTTCTTAGGTTCCTCCTGAGATAGAAAACTACTATACAGACATTCATCTTGAGTAGCTCTTCTTGTTTGCACTTTAGATGATGCATCACCAATGATCAGTTCAAAGGGATGATTCTTGGTCCATTTCCTTTGAGGTGGAAGATGAGCTCTAGATGAGGTGATCTCAGTATTGTCATGATGTGAGATAGAGTTTTGATTAGTTGAAACTCCCCCTGAGTTGTTGGTCCTTTGCAGGGAACTTGGAGTTCCATCAATTAATGATGTAAATTGATTATCAGTTGATGAGCTATGATCAACGGATGCTTCATTAAGTACTTCAACGGATGATGCACAATGTCTTTCAACGGATGCTGAATTTTGTGCATTATCCAGGAGCAAATTTTGTATTCCTTTTGAAGTGTCGTCTCCATCAATCTCTTCTTCACTATCATCACAATATATTTCAATATTGTCAAATTTGAGTCTCTCATAATGTTCCTCATCTGTTAGTCCATCAATCTTTTTATCATCAAACACAACATGCACAGATTCCATAACAATGTTGGTTCTTAGATTGTAGACCCTATAAGATTTTCCAGCTGAATAACCAACAAATATTCCTTCATCAGCCTTTGCATCAAACTTCCCTTTATGGTCAGATTGATTCCTTAGTATAAAACATTTACATCCAAAGACATGAAGAAAGTTTAGAGTTGGTTTTCTTTTCTTGAACAACTGATAAGGAGTCATGCCTTTAGCTTGATTGATCAGAGAAATATTTTGAGTGAAACAGGCACAATTAACAGCTTCAGCCCAAAAATATGTTGGTAACTTTGATTCTTCAAGCATTGTTCTGGCAGCCTCAATTAAAGATCTGTTCTTTCTTTCAACTACCCCATTTTGCTGAGGTGTTCTTGGAGCTGAGAACTCATGCATGATTCCATTTTCTTCACAGAACAGCCTTAATGTCAAATTCTTGAACTCAGTTCCATTGTCACTCCTGATGTTTCTTACTTTCAAGTCAGGATGATTATTGACTTGCCTGATGTGATTGATAATGATTTCACTTGCCTCATCCTTTGATCCAAGAAAATAGACCCATGAGAACTTTGAGAAATCATCTACAATCACTAGGCAATATCTTTTTCTTGCTATTGACAATACATTGACTGGTCCAAACAAATCCATATGTAGCAGCTGTAATGGTTCATCAATTGTTGTTTCAAGCTTCTTCTGAAATGATGCTTTCCTTTGTTTGCCTTTCTGACAAGCATCACACAGACCATCCCTTGAGAATTCAACAAGAGGAATTCCTCTTACTAAGTCCTTTTTGACTAGTTCATTCATTGTCTTGAAATTCAAATGGGATAGCTTCTTGTGCCATAGCCAACTCTCAACTGAACTTGCTTTGCTGAAAAGACAAGTAATAGATTCTGCATCTGTAGAGTTGAAGTCAGCTAAGTACACATTTCCTTTTCTAACTCCAGTTAGAACCACTTTGTTGTCTTTCTTACTAGTGACAACACAGGCTTCAGAATTGAAGGAAACTGTATTCCCTCTATCACATAGTTGACTGATACTCAGTAAGTTGTGCTTGAGACCATCAACTAATGCAACTTCTTCAATGATGACATTCCTTGTTGAAATCAAGCCATATCCCATAGTAAACCCTTTGCTGTCATCTCCAAAGGTTATGCTGGGGCCAGCTCTCTCTTTAAACTCTGTGAGCAGGGAGAAATCTCCAGTCATGTGTCTTGAACAGCCACTGTCCAAGTACCATAGATTTCTTCTATTTTCCTGCACACCACAAAATCAATCAATTTGATTTTGGTACCCAAGTTTCCTTGGGTCCATTCTTGTTAGCCTTTCTCCTAGACTTCATTCCTCCTGCATCTTTAGACTTAGGTGAGTTTGAGTCAACCTTGGTCTTAGATGTGGTTGGTTGAGGTGTAGGGTTAGTCACAACATTATCCAGCACATTTATAGTATTATTAGGCATGGATTGTGCATACATGTTATTCCACATTGGCATATTGTATGGCAATTGAGGCATACTGAATGCAGCAAGATAAGAATTGTTAAAATATGGCATGTTTGCAAAATGTGCATAAGGATTTTGTTGAGACATAACAGGCAGAGCATGTAGAGGTGATACAGACATGTTAGGCATGGAAGAGGGTACAGTTATGGGAGTTTTCTTAATAGATTTACAGTTAGCAGATAGATGATTAACACTACTACAATGCACACAGCTTTTTCTAGGAGCATACTTGTCAGGTGTGTAATTGTTATGTTTGTTAACTCCTACCTTCCCATTTCTGTTGGATTTCCTTTTGGATTCCTTTTTATCCTCAACCATCTTGAGCCTATTGTTTAACTGTTCTAAGGTCATGTGCCCTACATTCACCTTTCTGACATCTTTGGATGTGCTTGCTCCTTCTTTGACAAAGTTCTTTGAAGTTGAACCAAACTTTTTGTTGAGTTTCTTTAGATTTTCTCTTTTAGAAACATCTGCCTGTTTTAATTGAGGAACCTTCAACGGATGTTCCTTTTCTTCCTTCAACGGATAACTTTCATCATCCGTTGATTCCACATCCGTTGACAGTCCATCAATTAATTCCAGTTTCTTTTTATTTTTATCCCAGGCAGTTTCACAGAATGATTCAATTCCTTGGACTTTGGCAATTTGAGCACTTACATCCCTAGATGTTTTCCAGGCTTTAATCACCTCTTGCTCTTTCTCTAATTGATTGGAAAGTATTTCTACTTTCTTAATAGATTCAGCTAGTTCATTTTCAACAGATACACAATGCAGCTTAGTCTTTTCTAGGTCAATTAACTTATCTTCTAACACAGCATTTCTATTACTTAAAAACAGATTGTTCTCTTTAATCCTACTATTTTCTTTAGCAAGAGATTTAAGAGATACACGCAAATGATACAGTTCAGTAGACATGTCATTAAAAGCATCATTGCACTCTTCTTTAGTAAGCTGTGTTATATCAGTAGTAATTACCTGGTTGCTTGATGAACTAACTTCATTCTCCTCAGAATCAGCCATGAGAGCCAAGTTAACATATTCCATGTCTTCATCCTCTTCTTCTCCATCAGCTGCCCAGTCTCTTTCTTGAGTAATGAAAGCCCTTTCCTTCTGTTTGAGCAGATCAAAATATTTCTTTTTGTAATCTACTTGATCAAACTTCTTCTTTTCAGAGGTTGGCTTTCTGCACTCACTTGCAAAGTGTCCACTCATACCACAATTAAAACACTTGAACTTGGATTTGTCCACCATGTTCTTATGGGGTTTAGTGGCTCTAGTGTTTTTCCTGAACTTCATCTTTGCAAATCTCCTGGACAGAAATGCAAGATGCTCATCAATACCATCAGAGTCATCTTGACTGGAGTTGTCTTCATTTTCAGCAACTTGCCCTTTACCCTTGTCTGATTCTGGATTTCTTACACCATCTTTGGAGCTTGATGTAGATCTCACAGTTTCTTTTCTGCATTCTTTCTCATTTTCAGCTACCAATGCAACTGAACCTCCTTTCTTTCTCCCCCTCTCCAATACCTCATCCTGTTCCAACTCTAGTTCATAAGTCTTCAAGATTCCATATAATCTTTCAAGAGTAAAGTCCTTATAATCTTGAGAGTTTCTTAAGGAAACAGTCATGGGTTTCCATTCCTTTGGTAAGGATCTCAAAAATTTAAGATTTGAATCCTTCACCTGGTACACTCTACCATACAGCTTCAGTCCATTCAACAGTTTTTGGAATCTATTGAATGTGTCATTTAAAGATTCATTTTCTTCAAAATGAAAGTGCTCATACTGTTGAATGAGAAGCTGCATTTTGTTCTCTCTTACTTGTTCTGTACCTTCACACAGCAGCTGAACTGTGTCCCAAACCTCTTTGGCAGTTGAACAATTTATCACATTATCAAACATATCCTTGTCAAGACCATTAAACAAAATGTTCATAGCCTTCTTATCCTTGTGGACTTCTTCTGTGTCTTCCATTGTCCATTCTGCTCTAGGTTTTGGAATGGATTGACCAACAGCAATTGTGGCCGTAGCAACTGTGGCTACTTTGTGGGGAATGTGAGGACCATTCTCAATGCAGTTTACATAACCTTCATCTTGGGAGAGTAGATGAAGGTGCATTTTCACCTTCCAGTGGTGATAACTGTCTTTGTCAAGAACTGGGATCTTTACTCCAATATCCTTCTTACTCATCTTTGTTAGATTCCAAGATCTTTAAACTCTTTGTGTGTCAAGAGCCTGCTCTGATACCAATTGTTATTCCTAGAAGACTAACAATGAGATTTACAGAAGGGGGGTTGAATGTAAATCTCAAAACTTTTTCAAGTTTTGAGCAGTTTATAAAGTTGTGTGTTCAAGAAGAACAAGTGTGTGAATTGCTTTAAGCTAATACAGACAGATATATATTCAAGCACAAATGTAAAGAACACAACAGACCTTAAAAACTTTTCTGGTGGATTTGTTGTTCCACCAGAGATGGTGTATTAGAAAATCTGTGTTCAACAATGTTGATCACAGCTGCATCCTAGTACAAACTAGATGAATTTTCTCTCAAGATATTTCTTAACAGCTCTGGAAAAAATCTCTCTAATTACTAGCTTCTTCTTGGTTCATATATATTACCAAGTGTACAAGTGAAAAACAATATAAAATTACAATAGTAAAATAAGTTCTTCACTTGCTTCTTTTCCTGTTCACTCAAGTACTTTGTTGACTATTGCAACTTTGTACAAAAGAAGAACGGCTGCTTTTTCTGTTGATCCTGAAATTCGGCTACCACATCTCAGTTTTCTCTGTCAACCCACGTGCCTCTGCTTGTAGGTACAACTACCACTTATCAACGGCTGATTAGCAGAACATCCGTTGAAGCTTTCATCCGTTGATGACTTCATCCGTTGAAGGATGTTATCCGTTGAAGCTTTCATCCGTTGATGCTCTCATCCGTTGAAGGATGTTATCCGTTGAAGCTTTAGAGACATCCGTTGAAGCTTAGCTTCTCATCCGTTGAAGGTCTTTTAAGTCATCCGTTGATACCACTTCATTTATACAAAATTACAAGGCATGAAATATTTACAATTGGCCTTCCTATCTGCATATCATCTAGTAGTCAACATGACTCATAGTTTCTCTCAACTTCTAAGAATTACAATTTTAAATACAGAGACTGAAATATGCTACAATACTAGACTTATTTCTAAGTAAAGCTACACCATCAACGGATAGCCAAAGTGGTCTTATCCGTTGAGGCTACAGACACTAAATTTCTACTTAAGTGTTTTGTTAAACATATCATCAAACTAATGCACATATATTCCTAACACAAAGTCACTAATGAAATTGAGTGTGTATTATCAAAGAATGAGTATTGGTGTAGTTCGTTGAAGGATGCGGCATAATTTTAAAAGTAACTATACCCAATTAGCAATGGTAAGGGATAAGTTAAGAGACTTGCGAAATAAAATTTTTAGAAACAAGAATTTCCCTAATAAAATTTTGTAATATTCTGAAAGAACTGAGAAAAGTGTGGTTATAGTAATCATTGTTGGTTTAAGACCTTAGTCCCATTTCAAAAAGATATATGTCATGCCAATTAATCATACATATGCTGGTCAGAATGATATAGTTTGAATTATGGTGAATGGATGAATTGTGTTGATGGAAGTGAATGGATATGATTGTGGACGATTTGGTTAATTGATGGTGTCGTCTTGAGTCCGATTGGTAGTCAATGATATAGGGGAAATGCTGCCCAAATTTTCAGAAATTACCCTACATGTAAGGATAAAGAAGTATATTCTCACTCCCAGTTGTACTCTAAATGGTTGTGATTTCGGTTCTTAAGGAATAATGTTATGATCAAACCAACTTTATGTAATAAGTCTTTGGTTTTAGTTAGCTAGTCTTCACTTGGTTTAAGTGATCAGTTAAAAGAGTTAATTGATCAACTTTACCAACTAGTGGTTAGTTAAATGGAGATCGATTCCAATTAGATTGAATCAAGCTCTAACATGATTTTCAGATCCAAAATCAAAGCAGTTAGCTAGTTGGAGGAAGTAATGGTATTAGCAGGAATCGAAAGTTTAGTAGAATTGGCGTGATGTTACTACAGACATGTGCGAGATTTTATTTAGATAAATACGCCCTTTTTGATAAATAAGAGGAATATAAAGTAATTGGTACATGCTAGTAAGAAGAGTATTTTCAAGAACTGAAGGTTCAAGATAGAGCAAAGAAGTGTTATCATCTGTAATAATACTCCATGAAAGACGTAAACGTACATCCATGTCGAATTATGATTTAATGAAAGATGCTGTGAAATACTTGGAAACTCGCAAATCCAAGTATCCGATGTAAGATAGAGACTGACGAAGTCTGCATGTGAACTCAGGAAAAAAAATGTTGATCAATTGGGAAAAAGCCAAATACGCGATCAATAATGAAAAAGTGAGGCTAAGAAAGTAACTATCGATGAATTTTGATAATTCTGTCAGTAAGAACTTAAATATTATAAATAAAAGCCTCTTATTAATTTCAGAAATGGTTTAGCTATACATATGAATATTATCAAGAAAAGGCATTCCTTATCTTAAAAGAATGAATGAGTAATAAGAATAAATAACTAAATAAGAAAAGAAGTGGAATCAAAAGGATGATAAAGAAATTTTTTAAAATAGTCCAGGATATAAGCAAGTTGTGAACGTCAGCTGTGTCAGAACTGATAGGAGAATGAAGTGAAACGCCGATAATTGAAGATAAAAATTTCATTCAAAGAATGCATGTAAACAGGGGAGATTAAACCAAGGTATTAGTGGCAAATTGTTAAAGAAGAACGTTACAATAAATCTCATATCGGAATTCTTTAGAAATAAAGCAAAGCCTGATGGTTCTAACAAATGATTTACCAAGGTTACCTCGGGAAATGAGGTAAGAATTTGGCATTGGTTACTGCACAGAATCGAGTTGGTATCAAAAGCCCTGTATCATATGACCCAGTAGAAATGAGATATTGAGTGAAGGAAAACTTCAGAAAAGTGGAATGAAAGACTAATGAAATAAAGAGTACTTCACGCTATACACAAAGGTGATCATGGAGAAAAGAGAAGGGAGGTATGAAGTTACACATCGGTTATCAGAAATTGCAAGCCTGAAGATTAAATGAACATAGTGTATAAGGAATAATTGGATAGTATAATTGTATTTATTAATAACATCCTCGCCCCTTTCAAGAACTAAGGAAGACCAAGTTGAACACGTGGAGATATGCATGCGAAGGATTAGTAATTGCGTTCTAAGCTACAAAGGTATGAACTCTGGTTATAATTGAAGGGTTTTTAGCACATAAACGCAACGAAAACGTAAATTTGAATCTTAAAAAAAACCGAAACCCTCCGCAGGATCCATGCGAAAAATAATATTTAATTCATAGTTCAGTATGTTTACCTTAAGAAGCTTTACGTTAATGGAAAGATGGAGGTCTTTAATAGCGATCCAAGAACGATGAACGGAAATCCTTAGCAGCTGCTCCTCAAGTGTGAAGCACTCCACCGGTATCCACCAAGAGTACAATGTGATGGAGGAGGAAGAGGTTGAGAGAATTAGTTGCCTCCCTCTTGTTCTACTTTAGAATTAGGGTTAATTATTTGGGTTTAGGCAAATAGGGTTTATAATAGTATATTTATAGGCAAAATTTTCAGCTGAAAATTTTCCATAAAATATTATTATTATTAACCCTTTAATTGATTATTCTTATTAATCAATTAACTAATAATTAAAACACCTTTTAATCATTAATCCCTTTTCTAAATACTTTAGAAAAATAATTCTCTCACTTGATTTAATTTCCAAATTTAATTCTTAATTAATAATATTAAGAATTAATTAAATCTCATTTAATCAATTATTAAATCTGCTAATTAATTATTTATTTCACAAATAAATAATTACCAGCCATTATTAATTAATTCCTCCACCATTAAATCATTCTTTTTTATAGTGTGACCCTGTAGGTTCAATATTAAGCCGGTAGTAGAAATAAATAATAATAAAACTATTTTATCATTATTTATATAAATTCTATAATTCATAAAATATGATTAATTAATAAATTAATTATATTTATTCTACATCGTGAGGGATACTTCTCAGCATATCGCGACTATCCGGATAATACGAATTCACTGCTTAGAATACCAAGAACTTATTCAGTGAGTAGTTACCGTACAATCAATTCCTTCTACCCTGCAATGTCATGATTAAATACAAGGTATGGAACTTGTGTCAAGCCTGTCTTATTTAATCATTTGCTTTCACATTCACTATGCTTAGTTCTATTTAATGTAAATTAGAAACTTCTTTCTAATTTCATTCACTCTGGCTAGAGATTCCTGAACTAGCATAAGTGGATCAGCATTGAACATTCTCTTCCTTCACTGGAAGGGGTAGATCCTTTATTGATCATATACTATCTTCGTGTACAAATTCATATACCCAGTAGAGCCCTTATAATTGTCCCTGGAGACTGAGAACTAAACCAAAGCATAGTTCAGTGTACACAAGATCACTATGATGACCTCAAGTCTAAGGATACTTGTACAACTATCACTATGTGAACAGCTGTTGACACGTGAGTGAACTCCATCAGTTATTCAGCTGTGTGAGTCATGTTCAGTGAACTTATTCTATAATAAGCACCTACATACTAGCTATAGTGTCACCACACAAATGTCTATGAGAACAGACATCCTTCATGATGAAACAAGCATAGTATGTACCGATCTTTACGGATTACTAATTACCAGTTAGTAATCCTACGACCAGGAAATATTTAAGTTTAGAGTTATCATCTTTTAGGTCTCATTATTATGATCTCATCATAATCCATAAAAAGCTTTACTTTAAACTATGGTATATCTTATTTAAACACTTAAATAGATAAAGCCCGCAATAAAACCAAAACAAGTCTTTTATTAATATCAATGAAATCAAAACAGATTACATAAAAGTTATTCCTAAATCATCATACATGATTGGACTTAGGACACATCTTTTTCAATCTCCCACTTGTACTAAAGCCAATCACTCTGGTATCTAATACCCATCTTGTCTTTATGACGATCAAAGTGACTATGAGAAAGTGGCTTTGTGAGTGGGTCTGCTACATTGTTATGTGTGTCAACTCTCTTGACGTCTCCTCTTTCAATACAATACAATAAATGTTACCGCGCTCCCACTAACCTCTTTGTAGACACATGGTTCATCTATGTTTTTGATAAAACCAAACTCTTTGATTGTCTCATCAAAACGGATGTTTCATCTACGAGAAGCTTGCTTTAAACCATATATGGTTCGCAGCAGCTTACACACTAGGTGTTCATTTCTCTTGGAAAGAAAACCCTCTGGTTGTGTCATATACACTTCCTCTTCAAGTTTCCCATTGAGGAAGGCCGTTTTCACGTCCATTTGCCAGATCTCATAGTCGTAGTAAGCAGCAATCGCAAGCAAAATCTGAATTGATTTTAATAGAGCTACAGGCAAAAAAGTTTCATCAAAGTCAATCCCTTGCCTTTATCTGAATCCTTTTGCCACGAGCCTGGCCTTATAGGTCTCCACCTGCCCATCTGCTCCAATCTTTCTTTTGTATACCAACTTGCACCCAATAAGCTTAACACCTTCAGGCGCCTCAACCAGAGTCCATACTTGGTTCGTATACATAGATTCCATTTTGGATTTCATGGCACTATGCCATTTCTCTGAGTCAACACTACTCATAGCCTCATTATAGGTCACAGGATCGTCATCATCAATGATTGACAACTCATTGTCATTCTCAATGACAAGGCCATAATACCTCTCAGGTTGGCGAGACACTCTCCCTGACCTATGAATGGGCTGTTTCACAGAAGGTTGTTCAGTCTGAACAGGTGTTTCCACTTGATCCGTAGTAGTTTGTGCTTCTTGAACTTCATCAAGTTCAATTTTGCTCCCACTGTTTCCTTCAAGGATAAACTGCTTTTCCAAGAAGGTAGCATGTCTAGAGACAAACATCCGATGATCGGTGTAAAAGTAATACCCTAAAGTCTCTTTGGGATATCCTACAAAATTACATTTTACAGATCGAGATTCCAGCTTATATGGGTCAACTTTCTTGATAGAAGCTGGACATCCCCAAATCTTAACGTGTTTAAGACTCGGTTTCCTTTCTTTCCATATCGCATATGGAGTTTGAGGAACAGATTTGGAAGGCACCTTATTCAGTAAATATGCTGAGGTTTCCAATGCATAACCCCACAGGAATACTGGAAGATTCGCATAGCTCATCATCGACCGAACCATGTCTAACAAAGTTCGATTTCTCCTTTCAGATACCCCATTCAACTGTGGAGTATATGGAGGAGTCCACTGGGAGACTATACCATTTTCTTTGAGATAAGCTAGAAACTCTCCATTCAAGTATTCACCACCTCGATCTGATCGAAGAGTTATAATACTATGTTTGGTTTGTTTCTCTACGTCATACTTATATTCTTTGAACTTTTCAAAGGCTTCAGACTTGTGTTTCATCAAATACATATATCTGAATCTAGATCGATCATCTATGAAAGCAATAAAGTATGAAAATCCACCCATGGCTTGCGTAGACATTGGTCCACATACATCTGTGTGTACCAATTCTAGAAAATCTGCAGCCCTCTCTCCATGTCCACTAAATGGAGATTTGGTCATTTTACCCAATAGACAAGACTCGCATGTAGGATATGATTCAAAATCAAAGGGGTCAAGTAACCCTTCCTTATGCAATATCCGCAGTCTATTTTCACTAATATGACCAAGTCTGCAGTGCCACAAGAAAGTGAGATTTTCATCATCCCTTTTTTTTATTAGTATGTTCAATTTGTAGTAAATTATGCTCTACGTCACATACATACAGACCATTGTTTAAAATACCACTTCCATAAAGAACGTTATCTCTAAGAATTGAACATTTATTATTCTGAATAACAAACAAAAATCCAGCCAAGTCTAACATGGAATAGAAATAATATTCCTCACAATTGAGGGAACAAAATAACAATTATTTAGAACAATAGTCTTGCCCATAGGCATATGTAAATGAAATGATCCTACAGCTTCAGCAGCAACTCTTGCTCCATTTCCCATCCGTAGAATCACCTCCTCTTCTTCAAGAGTCCTACTTCTCCTTAGTCCCTGCAACGAATTGCAAATATGAGAACCACATGCGGTATCTAATACCCAAGTAGAAATTTGATTTAGTGACATATTAACTTCGATCATGAACATACCTGAATCAGAAGCGGTAGTCTCACTACCCTTCTTCTTTTTCAATTCTGCAAGGTAAACCTTACAGTTCCTCTTCAAGTGCCCCACCTTGTTACAGTGAAAGCAAACAGCTTTCCTCTTGGGGTCTTCAGCTTTTGGTGGAACCGGCTTTTTCTCACCTACTTTCTTCTTCTTGGAAGGGTTCTTCTTCCTTTTCTTAGGATTGGAACCTTCACCAATTAGAAGAACAGAACTCTTCTTAGGGGGGAAATTCGATTCCGCAGTCTTCAACATGTTGTAAAGTTCAGGCAGGCTGACATCCAGCTTATTCATGTGAAAGTTCACAACAAACTGCGAGAATGAACTCGGAAGTGATTGCAAGACCAAGTCTTGGCTCAGCTCCCCATCCATGGCAAAACCAAGGTGTCCAAGACGTTCAATCAAATTGATCATCTTAAATACATGGTCATTCACAGATGATCCCTCAGACATCCTATAACCGAACAGTTCCTTCGATATCTCATATCGAGCTGTCCTCCCTGCCACATCATACAACTCTTATAGATGTATAAGGATAGTGTGAGCATCCATATGCTCATGTTGCTTCTGTAGCTCAATGTTCATGGAAGCTAGCATGATGCATTGAGCAACATTTGCATCATCTATCCACTTACGATACACAACATGTTCATCATTATGTACATCGCTAGCAGGTTCAGTAGGCTTAGGTGAGTCAAGCACATATTCCAGCTTGTCAACCCTGAGAACAATTCTCTAGTTTCGAAGCCAGTCAGCAAAATTAGGACCAGTCAACTTGTGAGCATCTAGTATACTCTAGAGTGATAGTGCAGAAGACATAACGAATATAGTAAATCGGTAAATGATGAACACATAACAACACTTAGAAAATATTCAATTTCATTTCAAGACACTATATGAATCGGGTCTTTATTCATAAGTGACTCCCACTAGTTTATCTAATTTATGCAACCCCTAAGTGAAAATTAAGCATTCATAATGCTAGTGGGAATAGGGATCCTACATTCCATCACACAACCTCGGCTATAGCACGAAACGTCATGTGATGTTCAATAGGCAGACAACTCTTGTCAATTACATCTTATGTTATTCCCTAATTAACTTTAGCCTCTTGAATAATTGAGCCATGGCTGTAGCACGACAAACTTAATATTCTAAGTCAAGTCTAACCCAACATTTCGTACAATTGAATCAGTCTCCAACGGCCCACGGCTGTAGCACGTAACGACCTTTAGATTCTAATTCAATGTACACATCTCTATATAATAGACAAGTATTTCTTATTTCGAAATCAAAGCCCTCGGCTGTAGCACGAAACGACAATGATTTAAAAATAAGAACCACTTTCTACCATGTTGGAAGGCTATGACCGACACAAGCCCGTTTTGTCATTGGCCAATTACTACTTGATATTATTTAATTTTAGAGGGATTATATTATGTTACAATCATAATCATATTATAAAGAGATTCTTCCTTTTAAATTAAATATTTCAAATCAATAATCGATAATCAGATGATTCCCAAATCGGGGGAGCATTGTCAAGAGGCGTCACTTAATACCCCTTTCTTACAGATAGAAATCTGCTTTTGACAGAATCATCCTTTCTCTCAATATTGAAAATTCATATTTAATTACGTGTTTCATAAACACAAGAATCTCATGATTGTATTCATAATATTATTGTTAAGGCAAGAAACGATTCCTATTCTAGATTTTCTAGAGCACGCCTTATATTGATTTAAGTTCACCTAAATCTATCATCGCATGGTAAACATAGGCATATATCTCATATATAAAATTAAATAAACAAGTAAATATAAAGTGCAATAAAGTAAATTTGTTTGGTTATGGCCCCATCCTATGTGATCTTTATCAAGCTCATGATAAAGATCAAGGTCAATCTAATATGGTGATGGAAATAAATACAACTACTTATTACATAAGTCTTCTTCTTTGTTTAGACTTCTTGTATGCCTCGTCTTCTTCTTTGTATCACCTCCATTGGATAGTCTTCTTGAGTCTTCAATTACATTATATAGATTGAAAGTAAAACTAATCTAATGAAATTACAAGAATAACTCGAGTTACATTCGAGATTTATGATTACAAAGATTGACGACATGCAAGTCGTATTTAAAACCAAAACCAAAACCATTACACTAAGGTCGAAAGGCCATAACCATCCACCATGCTCATACAACACATAAAATCATGTTAAAACACATAATCTGATCTTAACATATCATATTATCCATGATCTAATCATAAAAAAAATATGACAAAAATCAGAAAAACAAGAATCACTGTTTACGGGCAGTAAACGACGTGAAACGCCTGACAGACCAGTTGTTGATAGCTAAAGCTATCAGTTTTGTTCAGACGCTCGTTTACCTATGGAATAGGGTATTCGTTTGCGTACATCGGACACCAGACCCAGATTTCAGCAAATCTGCAGCAGCCAATTCAGAATCCGTATCTAATATGATTCTCATAATTAGAACAAACATAAATCATGTATATATTAGTATATATACATATTCCATAATCATCTTATGATTATACAACTCACATGAATACCATATATTCAAAACCACACATATATAAGCATATTATATCAACATCAAATCATGGCGAATCACGTACATACTCATATATCGAAAACAGTTAAACACATAAATGAATTAAAAACTTTTCTCAAGTAGCTCTGATGCCATTGAAGGGTTTTTAGCACATAAACGCAACGAAAACGTAAATTTAAATCTTAAAAAAAAAAACCAAAACCCTCCGCAGGATCCATGCGAAAAATAATATTTAATTCGTAGTTTAGTATGTTTACCTTAAGAAGCTTTACGTTAATGGAAAGATGGAGGTCTTTAATAGCGATTCAAGAACGATGAATGGAAATCCCTAGCAGCTGCTCCTCATGTGTGAAGCACTCCACCGGTATCCACCAAGAGTACAATGTGATGGAGGAGGAAGAGGTTGAGAGAATTAGTTGCCTCCCTCTTGTTCTACTTTAGAATTAGGGTTAATTATTTGGGTTTAGGCAAATAGGGTTTATAATAGTATATTTATAGGCAAAATATTCAGCTGAAAATTTTCCATAAAATATTATTATTATTAACCCTTTAATTGATTATTCTTATTAACCAATTAACTAATAATTAAAACACCTTTTAATCATTAATCCCATTTCTAAACACTTTAGAAAAATAATTCTCTCACTTGATTTAATTTCCAAAATTAAATTCTTAATTAATAATATTAAGAATTAATTAAATCTCATTTAATCAATTATTAAATCTGCTAATTAATTATTTATTTCACAAATAAATAATTATCAGCCATTATTAATTAATTCCTCCACCATTAAATCATTCTCTTTTATGGTGTGACCCTGTAGGTTCAATATTAAGCCGGTAGTAGAAATAAATAATAATAAAACTATTTTATCATTATTTATATAAATTCTCTAATTCATAAAATATGATTAATTAATAAATTAATCATATTTATTCTACATCGTGAGGGATACTTCTCAGCATATCGCGACTATCCGGATAATACGAATTCACTGCTTAGAATACCAAGAACTTATTCAGTAAGTAGTTACCGTACAATCAATTCCTTCTACCCTGCAATGTCACGATTAAATACAAGGCATGGAACTTGTGTCAAGCCTATCTTATTTAATCATTTGCTTTCCCATTCACTATGCTTAGTTCTATTTAATGTAAATTAGAAACTCCTTTCTAATTTCATTCACTCTGGCCAGAGATTCCTGAACTAGCATAAGTGGATCAGCATTGAACATTCTCTTCCTTCACTGGAAGGGGTAGATCCTTTATTGATCATACATTATCTTTGTGTACAAATTCCTATACCCAGTAGAGCCCTTATAATTGTCCCTGGAGACTGAGAACTAAACCAAAGCATAGTTCAGTGTACACAAGATGACTATGATGACCTCAAGTCTAATGATACTTGTACAACTATCACTATGTGAACAACTGCTGACACGTGAGTGAACTCCATCAGTTGTTCAGCTGTGTGAGTCATGTTCAGTGAACTTATTCTATAATAAGCACCTACATACTAGCTATAGTGTCACCACACAAATGTCTATGAGAACAGACATCCTTCATGATAAAGCAAGCATAGTATGTACCGATCTTTGCGGATTACTAATTACCAGTTAGTAATCCTACGACCAGGAAATATTTAAGTTTAGAGTTATCATCTTTTAGGTCTCATTATTATGATCTCATCATAATCCATAAAAAGTTTTACTCTAAACTATGGTATATCTTATTTAAACACTTAAATAGATAAAGCCCGCAATAAAACCAAAACAAGTCTTTTATTAATATCAATGAAATCAAAACAGATTACATAAAAGTTATTCCTAAATCATCATACATGATTGGACTTAGGACACATCTCTTTAAATAATTACTTATGAGCTACGGAAGTATGGTTAATTACCAACCAAGAAAGATCCATTTAGAGACAGATGTCTTGAGTAGGAAAGAAAGAAAGAGTATCATTAAGATTGCTGGAGAGTGGACAAAGGAATTAGAAAAGTTAGGAATTGAGAACAGGCTTTGATCCGACTTCTGGATTATACTGATACTCACTTTGTTATTAGATATCAAAGATGGTATTAATATAGATGATTGATGTTGACTTCAGTATGGAATGTTGTGAGCATCAAAGTTCATATTGATATCTAATTTGATATGACAACAAAATAAGTATTAGTACCAAGAATTCGGTTTTGAATAAAGTTATGATTCATTCCAAACTAATATTTCTTTTCAGATAATAAAAGATTCTCGCTCGATAAATATACATGATAGTGATTGAAAAGAAATTGAAGTATACTACAAAGTGGTTAGTTAAATGCAATTTTTGAAATTTTCCTTTAATTTTTAGTTTTGAATTGATTTAGAACATTTCGAAGCATCAGACGCCATGGGTTCAGTATATCAGACATGTTGAAAATACAAGAGACCCGCTAAAGATTCTCGAATACGATTGAAAACGATCATAGGCCAGACTAACCGAACAGAAGGAGACGTAAAATGTAACGTTGAACAGTCGGGGAAAATGGAAGATTCATGAACACAAATTATTCAAATTAGAAAGAGAAGCAGATTAGTATAAATTAAGTTAGTCCATCGAGACAATGAGATAGATAGAACGGTTACGAATGGGTTGACCCTGTTGTTACAGGGATATCGAGTTCATAAGATGTTCAAAGGTATATGATTAAGAAGGGTAATTTAGCTCCCTACGTATAAAATGAAGGTTGATTCAGGTTACGTGAGTAACTGACAGATTTAATGTTGGTAAGAGACCATTGAGTTGTGGTTAAAGTGATGAGATCCGCGGAATTATAAGAAAGATACTTGGAAAATAACATAGTCAACGTCAAAAATCAAATACGCCATGATATCAGTACATCATTTACAGATGAAGAAGAAGATTACGGGAATGATTAAAGAGCCTCGAATGCGATGGAAAGCGATTACAAGTTAGGTTATTTGAACGAAGAAACATATGAGGACGAGGTTCAACACCGAGTAACAGTTGGAAATGCACATAAGCACGAGTTACTAGAATTAAGAAGAAAAAGAGAATTAAGATGTGTTATGCTGGTTCCTCCTAGATAGTAAAATAGGCAGGATAAATGGAAGTGAGTTGGCTTCACCGCTACCCGTGTAGCGAATTTATAGGGCGTTTATATGTATATATCCAGAAGGAGTAAGTTAGCTCCATTATATATATAGGAGATGGAGAGTCGAAATGAGTTATACAAGAAACAAATAGAATATGATGTTGACGAGAGGCTATTAAGAAAGATTGACATTATACGTTAAAGTTATAAAAAAAAATTATAAGGTTGAGAGATTAACCTGAGAAAATGAAGGTGATATACTTGAAAAGTATCAGTATTATTCCTTAGCGTGATTCTAAGGACAGAATCCTTTTAAGGGAGGAAGGATGTAACATCCGGGAAATATCGTGTAATTATTGGTATCAATATATGATTATTATGTGAACATTATATGAATTTTTGGTGAATTATCTGATGATTGATAATATTATTTGGATGTTAGTATCTAATAAAATGTGAGTATATTAATTTTAATATGTCCAGAATAAAATATAGATAATTAAGATATTTTTCTGGTAATTTTTGGAGTATTATATGATTTTATAATGATTTATGAATTATTAACTATTTTCTAAATAATTATAAAATTATTTTATAAAGCCGGGAATCGTTCGACTTCAACCGTTTTTATGTTTTTACAACCCGAAACTCTTCCGAAAACTCCTTCCTAACCTAATCCGGTAATTCCGGACATTTTCCGTGTTTTGACTGTTTCGATCCGGATTACGGTTTGACCCGTGCGCGGCCCGACGCAAGATTTTCGATACAATAATCATTTCGGTGAATCAACAAACCCCGTATTTTCGAAAGACGAGATATTATTACATTATTTTTGTATAAAGTGTTTTATAAAAAGCCCGGTTGGGATAATTATCCAAAACTGATATCAAATCGGATCGTTATTGCAATTACTAAGCGGCTAAGCAAGTAATTTAATGATCCAAAATGATCCAGAATGAACCAATATTCCGTAAATATAAATAGCATATTTCTTATTTTATTTTATTCGTTTATTCATTTACAACCAGTAAAAATATAGTAATTACAGAGAAAAACCCTAAAAACGATACGTTCTTGAAAATCAAACGTACGAACGAAGGCGTTATCGAACTCCGATTCAAGCATGTGATATATCAAAACGAAGCTCTCGAAAAGTACTTTCTGAATCAATCAACCATTTCAGTGCAGAAATCAAGGTGATTTTGTTATTTATTTATTTTAATTCGAATTAATTATGAATTAAATTATGAATTTTTGTTCTTGATATTTTTGATATAATTTGATGGCATAATCGTGTAGATCTTTTCTTCCTGATCATTTTGGTATATTATATGTCAAATTTGGAGTTCAGTAATATGGTTAAATTTGAGTTTGATTCTCGGGTTGTAAACTAGGGTTTATAATTGTTTGAATATTCTCAATTCGATTTGGGGGTTTTATTTTTAATGATTCTGGGTTGAAACGAGTTACATCAGATTGTAGATCGTTGTTCGAGGATTCGATTGGTACTAGTAGTTTGATCAAAGATTAAATATAGCAGCTCACCGGAAAACTTTGAAGCTCGCCGGCGATAAGATTTTGACTGGGATTTCTGGCTAAAACCGAAGTCCTTCCTCAATTTTAACTCCGTAATATGGTTCCTGGCAACGAGAGCTTCAAATCTGCACTTCCTGGGTTGTTTTCGTGCAAGGAAAAGCCGGCCGGCGACCGGCCGGTGGCGGCGCAACGGCGGGGAAGGCGGTAGGGGGGATAAATTACAATTTGATCCCCTGTTGTTTGCAAAAAGTATAAATTCCGTATTTTAGTTTCAAAACTTTACGAAAATAGGATTTTTGTTTACTTAATTTTAAAAACGATACTTCTACTATTTTAAACATCAGAAAAACTGTTTATTTTATTATTTTAAATTTAGAAAATTGTTTTAATTATTTATTTATTTAAAAATAAATCAAAATTATTTTATTAATTAATTTTAATTAGTTTTTAATTATTTTAATTAGTCGTTTAATTTATAATTAATTGATTAATTAATTTAATTAATTATTAATTAATTTTAATTGATTTAATAATTAGATTTAATTATTTAAAATTGATTTAAAAATTCTGAAAAATAATTTTGAACTTTAAAATATTATTTTAAATTATTTTCAAGACTCGATAATTATTATAAAATTATTTTAAAGTTAGATTCGGATATTCGAACGCTATTATTTAATTATAAAATATTTCGAAGACCTACTTTAATTTCGAAAAATGTTTAAAAATTCATAATAAATCAACAGTTCGTCCGTTTAATACGAAACGAATGCCTCTAGACTCAGAAAAATATTCTGTTTTCACTAAAAAAATACTTTCGAGCCCTAATTTCTTTTGTCAAAAGGGTGTTTGTTTTAGGAATCATTCTGAGTCGGTTATTAATCGATAAAATACTCTTTTTGACCCGATTCCAAATCTAAATATATCGAGACCTATCTTTTGACGATTCAACTTATATGCTACATGAATTATGTGACTATGTGTTATATGAAATATGCGTGCCTTGCGTGTTTATGTGTTATGTGAACTATGAGTCCACGTGTCTATTAAACTTTATATGATTAAAGGTGATCCTTATCTGTTATTATCGGGCGGGTAGACGATAAAGATAAACGTATATACTAGACAATTATATATATTGTCAGTTCATTGAATAATGTTATTTATGATAGATGCACATAGTTCAAGGCATTCAAGGCCAGATAGAAATGGTAGAAATAAAGCCTGACTGCGTGTAGTAATAAAACGAGTGGATTCAGAATAAAGATAAACCTAAGAGGGTAAATGATAAGAAAGGTCAAGTAGCCTGTCCAGGGGAATACAGATGCAACAAGACTGAGTGATATGACATCTAGTTAAAGATCAGAGGATTATCAATTGAGGCAAGTATTCCTAACCTTTATCCTAAAATACTGCAAATATTTATTCGTTCCTATTCTAAGTTCAGAATAGTTAAATGTTTTACATTTCGCTGCAATTACTCTTGTTATGCCAGTTCTTTTCATTATTGTTCCTATAATTCGATTGCTCTCTTGAGCAAATATCCATTCGTTCGGGTTATTTGCGAACCCTGATTTGGGATGTTTTGAAATCAAAATGATTTGATATCAAAATACTCTACGGGCTGGACGGTTATTATAAGGACCGGTGATGAGCTGGATCCTATGGGTCGGGGATGGACCGGACCCTTGGGCCATAGTGCCTGGGTACCTATATGTTGTGGGTCTATGCAGTTGGGTATAGATCCGCACTGTATCCTGACTGATCAGCAGGTTATAGTGCATATGTTGGTTTCTAGTGTCCAGTCTAATTTATTGTTGATCGACATTAACGGCATTCCTTCCCGAATAGTTCATAATTACAAATCAAACAAAGATTTGATTCAAAAGGCTGAAATATTGAAACAATCACTATTCTTTTACAGAAAAATGTGATTTATGATTAAAAGCCTATGAGGGCCGAAGTTTTGTTCGCTCAACTATTTAAATATGTAAAGACATTTTTAAAATCATTCAACAATTGTTTCTAGGAGTTTTCTGATCTGATACTTGGAAACCATTTGTGATACTTGCTGGGCATTTTTTTTGCTCACTCTTACTTTGTGAACTCTTATTTATTTCAATATCAAATGAGGACAAAAGTGAACAGCTTTTAATAAACAGCAAAAGTGGTGAGATTCCAGCTGAAGAAATTTGGAGGTGTCGGAGTGATCAATACAAGAAATGTAGTAATGAGGTAATGAAGTTGTATTTAGACAATGTAAATTTTAGAAGGTTAGATTCTTGTTTCATACTATAACCTGTAAGCGATCCTGATTAATGAGGGGTTATCTGTATATTTATTTTAATATACAGATTTTTATTATTTAAAGTTGTGTAGTGACACCCAATCCTGACCCCAGATTTGGGGGTGTCACACTCTATCACCATATTTAAAGAAATAAAGAAAATGAAATTTAATGTGACCCGTGCTTTGCACGAGTATCATGCTAGTATTATTTGGAAGTACGTGATAAAAAAAAGACTTGTAGAATTTCATAGTACATATTAATTCAATCTTAAACAAACACGCCCTAACCCGATTAGGACCCGATACCCGAATTTATAAAATTACAAAATCCTCTTTCGTCACTCCAATTCTTATCTGTATACATACAGATATACACACAAACATTACAATTAACTCTTATATATAATCATATCAGCTGTTACATGGCAATTTGGGATCAAATAGACACCTAGGGCACAAATTTCACAACGATCAATGGTAAACACACTAACTATTCATCTTTTTTCATCAAATTTTTCAAAAAATAGGGCTTTTTTGCTCAATTTGGCTGATAATAATTAATTTGATGATATGTTTGTGTGTGTGTAGGGTTCGCGTATGAAGAGTGCGGCGGATCGCACGAAAGTAGTTGTACGGCGCTTGCCGCCGACGATTACAGAGGCGATGTTGCTAGAGCAAATTGATGATAAGTTTACGAGACGGTTTAAGTTTGTTAGTTTTCGCCCTGGAAATAATAGGTTAGAGATCTTACTATGTTATTTTTATACTCTTTTTCGGTGTAGGAGTGATTGTTTCTATATATGTTTGTTTGTGTTTTAGCTTGCATAGAATTTATTTTGTTTGAATATGCTGTTAGAGTTGCGTAATTAGCTTGTATGTTTTGGTTAGTAGGTGTTGTATGTGTAAGTGTCGATGATTGAACATGTTGTAGCTTATATGATATTATAGTGGTGTTAGTCGTGTTATAATTTTTTTGATATTTGTTTGTGTTAGCTTCTGTGACATTTTGTAGTTGTTAATAGTTTTTGGATATGCTATTAGAGTTGCTTAGTTAGGATACCTAAATGTGTTTGTGTACTAGTTACCTTTAATGTGTTTGCTGCTATGTGTTGCGTAATTAGCTGGTATGTGTTGGTTAGTAGGTTTTTTATGTGTAACTGTTTCGGTGATTGTTTGCGTTGTAGCTTATAACCTAATACGATATTTCAGTGCTGTTACTTTTTTTGTATTTATTTTGATATTTGTTTGTGTTTAGCTTTTGTGACATTTTGTAGTTGTTAATATTGTTTGAATATGCTATTAGAGTTGATAAAATCGGATGCTTATATATGTGTGTGTACTAGTTTGCTTTAATGTGTTTTCTTCCATGTGTTGTATGTAATAGTGTTTCGATATTCGTTTCTGTTGTAGATTATTTGAAGATTTGGTGGAAGTACTTTTGTCTAAGTATGCTTTAGGGGTTTCTTAATTAGGGTATATTGTGTGTCTATATAAATTTATGTTCGTATTTTATCTATATTTGTTTCGATATACGTGTGTGTTGCGTGTTGATTAATTAGGATATTAATATCTTTGGTAATGGTAAATTACTATGTGCTGGTTGATTTCAGTGCTTAATGATCATATGCAGCATGTGACGGCAGGTTACATGTTGAACTTTGAGTCAGTCAGTGATGTGTTGGCATATGTAGTAGGGCATTCGTACTTTAATTTGACTGGTTATGAACTAGGTTATGTTTGTTTTAGTGTGGTCGTGTGTATTCCGGTTCTGTAGGAAAAGGTGTTGTCCAGATTGGATAGTTATTGGGTGCAGTTGTATTCCATTTATTTGTTATTATTCCCGAATATGGTGACGATACTTGTAGGATCTAGGATTTACATTTGTAAGATCAGTTGGTCTGGATTTGTCTGTATTTTTGTTTTACTACTTCTTTTGCCTTTTTTTGATTAGTTTATAGATAACATAAATATGTTTGGTATTATGCGATATTGTCAGCTACTGCATATGAAGTAACCAGAAGTTTTAAATTTGTCCACCGCTTATGAAGTATCTGGATGTTTCTAAATTTGTTGAACAGGGGGATGACATTCTCATGTATCCAGATCTGAATTGTTTTGCAATATTCACGATACTATTACCATATTTAATGGACTAGATAACTGCTCATGGAAATATGATATCTTTGCACATTTGTACTACATATGATTTATGAAATACAAATGTTTCTTTGTGATGGGATCATTGGACTTCATTACACACACACACATATGTATA
This sequence comes from Apium graveolens, assembly GCF_009905375.1. Classification (NCBI taxonomy): domain Eukaryota; kingdom Viridiplantae; phylum Streptophyta; class Magnoliopsida; order Apiales; family Apiaceae; genus Apium; species Apium graveolens. Next base: position 138,849,108 of record NC_133647.1, read on the forward strand.
TAAACTTATACATTTGTGAAAATGATATTTACTTTATTGGATGGTAACATTGAGTAACTTTTGTTTGTGTATCCTCCAGACTTAGAAATGCGAATGGCATGTACTCATGTCGTTGCTAATAGCTTGATAAAGATTTTTAATTTAAGATTAGATGGAGGTTGTATGTAAAATTGTTGAAGCTTATGCAACGACAAAATCAATATGAATTTGATATAATATGATATAAACAAAGCCTTTAATTGGTAAGCAAGATGTTTCATGTTAGTTTTTGCCGTAAGGGACACTTTTACCATCATGGCTTATTTCCCAAAGGGAATCTGTTTGAATAATGTCATGGCGTCACTTTTAAATAAAATTGTTATGTAAAGTGTTTGGATATCTTTTGTATAAATACTTTTGATGCGCTTTTTGACCATTGCAGAAGCACTATGCCAACAGTGGTTCCTTTTGCATACATATTTAATTAAATACTCATCCCATTTTATTTTACAAAATTAAAGCCAGTCCTATAAAATTGTATACTATATAATAGGAAATGCATAAAAAACGTTTAAGCTAGTGTTTCTGAAAGAAATGATTTTTAGCAGTTGGTTGAGAATAACTTAGTTATTCTGTGAGTAAGAAGCTAGTTCCTTTGGAAATTAGTTGACGAGTAAATTAATAATATGACATATTTGAGTTTTTTAATGTGTATTTTAAATATGTTGCAAGTCCTGTGCCATATACCCCAAGAAATTATTCGTATAAGTTGTTGGTAGTTATCGGAAATGTAATGCTTTGGTTGACTGCCATTTTATACAGAAGTTCTCTTTCTTCATTGAATGTATGATACAGTATCTTCTGCAATTTTAGTACCTGCACCGTTTTCACTTTTAAGCTAATTTGCAGTCAGAGGCATCAGTCATATTCTAGAGCGTACATTGACTTCCAGAGGCCGGAGGACGTCATAGAGTTTGCCGAATATTTTGGCGGGCATGTTTTTGTGAATGAAAAGGGTAATGTTTTAATGCTTAATTTTATACCATAGAAAGTTTATAGTTGGGTGTCCAGTAAATTGGTTCAATAAGGATTTCAGGCAACAATTTGTTAAACTAAGAGTCTATGAAAGTTGTGGAGGATTTAGGAAACATTTATTGACCTGAAACAGTCCGTGTCTTTTGATCTTTCTATCGTTGAGCCATATTATCACGTGACTAGTTAATCTTCTGGATGAACCCCCAACTGTGTTCTTGTTCTCTCCTTTATTTCAAAGTGTTTATGTACTTTCAGGTACTCAGTTCAAAACTGTAGTTGAATATGCTCCTTCACAACGTGTTCCAAAGCAATGGTCTAAAAAGGATGGACGAGAAGGAACCATATACAAAGGTAATATGGAAGCATATATTAGACTGACCTTGTCGTACCTTGTGGCTATTCCTTAGTTTTATTACAAGTTGACGTGGATGGAATTGTAGATCCGGAGTATTTGGAGTTCCTGGAATTTATTGCAAAGCCTGTGGAGAATCTTCCTAGTGCAGAGATACAATTGGAGAGAAGGGACGCAGAGCGAGCAGGTTAGTCAAAAAACATGAAAATTTGTGTACTTATACAAGAAAAATACGTGATATGTATCATTGCCTTAATAGGATTTTATTTAATATTTCTGTAAATTTGTTCATCAGGTGCTGTAAAGGATGCTCCTGTAGTTACACCTCTTATGGATTTTATACGTCAGAAAAGAGCTGCCAAAGCTGGTTCTCGGGTACAAATATTCTCTCTTCTTTCTAATATGAGGTCAACAACATCTATGATCTAGCGATAGATGGTCTCATATTATATCTTTTAATTTAAAATTTTAAAAACATAATTTTTGATTGCCTCACTTTATTGTCATTATGTCACACTAATGAAAAGAAACACTTCTTACTTTTTGAAGGTATTATAGATTTTATATAGTACTAAATAGCAAGTCTATTTAGTAAAATGAATTTAATACAATCTTTTGTATATGGTGCATTATGTATATGGATCATGGATGTATGCGACCCTGTTACTTGACTGTATCTTTTCCTAGATCCTGACTTGATAAATTGGAGATTATAGAGATTTTGAGGTAAAAACGGACAGAGATTAGGTAGCTTTTTAAAAGTCAAATAGTTTGTAGAATATATCAAAGACAGTGTGAAGAGGGTATTGGTAAAGATTTATTCATTTTTTCTTTGCACTTTTCATACATTAAGACATAGAATTATGTCAAATAAAATTTGAACATAGTAGTATTACCCACCCACCTTAAAAAATGCTACTCATACTACTAATCTTAGATCTTGGAATTGTTATATTCTCCTTAAGAACAAGGTGCTAGAGAAATAGAGATTATATAATTACAAGTTTGCAATTCAGCTTGTAGCTGAAAGACTTTATTTGTTGTCATTAATTTCATGGTTGTAGAGGGTAGTATAAGTAATCTTCTTTTCGGGTTTGTTATTGCTTTTTGTGTTTACTGTTTGGTCAATTGAAATTGACCATTATGCCTTTTATTTTTATGTCTTAGTTCCAAGTTGGTACTGTAAGATTTTTGATGGTCTGATTTGGGCATCTATGAATATTTAGATGGAACTTGTAAGCCTATATCTTGATGGTCAGATACTACTGAGTACTGATGCAGCTTTATATATTAAAAGATGCATCTTAAAACAAAAAGCAAAAGAAAGTGGCCGTGTTTCAGTTGTCTTGAGCTATAGTCTCATTTTTAACTTTCATGACTTTGTTGAGTTTAATTTTGAATAGCTTGATGGATATAACTTGCTTCCTGGGGCCAGTATAATCTATATGTGCTCAATGCATAGTTTTCATGGCACTTGTAGGAGTGTGGATCCTTCTTTTTAATGTTCTTTTGCAATATGACAGAGGTCTGTGCCTAATGGCAAACCAGACAGACGAACCAGTGGAACATCTTCTGCAAGCACTAGTTCAGCTTCATTAAAACGAGGCTCTGATAAGAGGAGGACATCAAACGCCATGGTATCACTGTTTTCTTTAAATGTGATATATAAATATATATTGACTTTACTGCTAAGTTGCTTAAAAACTAGCACATATGATTAGTGAGCTGTTAAAAAATATGCTGATTGCAGTTTTATGGAAGCTATAGAATCTCAATTGCTGATTGTATTTATTGTTATTCCTCGTAATATGTCTATCACTAGTCATCTGTAGGATTATACCAGTAAATTTTCTGCCATGGTGCTTCAACCCTGTTACCATACAGCATTTGTTTTTGCGGGTAGCTTATAGTTAAAGTGCCTGACATGCCCTTTATCAAACAAAAATCAATTTCTACACTTACTATATCCCGAAACCGGGTTCACATTTTTTTTGAATGGCTCCAATATCACCCGTCCACAACAGAGTTTGCAGATTGTACTTAAAGTCTCAAATGATATGGGCTGCAGAGCTAGACACTTTGTATGGTTCACTATTTTACTTCTAAAGTATCCACATCTTTAACATGGGAAACTTAACTTGTAATAATTGCTTTTTTCTTTTGTAGTCGGCACATTCTGTTGTTCTTTGTTCTTATGCCTGTAGTTGTTAGTTGTTACTAGCTTGTGTGCCCTTGGGTGAGGGCTACTATTGATAGTAGTACATCTTCGGTTGTAGTCTTATAGGTACTAGTCGAAGGCCTTCCCAGAGATTAGGGTTAGTCCTTCGTTTTCTTTTTGCTGATATAAATAGTGGCCTAAACTCCTTCAGCTGTATTCGTGGTACGGAGGATATAACACCTTTTGCTTCAGTCCTGATCTAACAGTATAATGCCAGTTATACCGGCCTATACATAATCAGTTGATATTGTGATGTCAGATTAATAGAAATGTTTTTACGATGTATTAAATTTAATCATGTATTTGCTGTTGGATCTGCAGTATGTTCTTAGGGATACGTCAAAGAACTCCGGTGGGAAAGACAAATCTGCGTATGTCATTGTTCCCAAGAAAAAAGATGAGCAGATATCTGAAAAGTCTGGAGGTGAATTTTCTTCGGAAAGCAGTATAGTTCAGCAGTAGCATCTCACTAATTATGTCACAGTTTCATTATTATAAAATGAGTTCCCTTAGTTATTATACAATAAAATGTCTGCTCGTTACTCAGCAAGTAAACAAGGTACTTATTGAACTTGTTGCAGGAGTGCCTGGATCAAGTGATATTGGAAAGAAGAAAATTTTGCTTTTGAAGGGGAAAGGAAAAGAAGTTTCTCATGTATGTCCTTCGCCATCTTTATCCTTGGCTTTTATATTCTTCTTTTACCCCTTGACACGCTCGTAAGATTCATGTTGGTTAATGAATGCCGGTTAGTGTTTAATAATGATTGTTATAGACTATAGTCCATGCTGTCGATAATGTTATAACAGAACACTCTTCCAAAGAAAGACTAAAAAGTTACAACGATGATTTTAACACTATTTTGTCCAATTTACCCTAGAATGCAAAACAAGAACGTCTGCAGGAAATTTTGATGAATTTTTTTGTTGCTAAAATTAGATCTTAGGAACAATCAATACTGAACATCCTTGGAAATCTCTACAATTTTAGAATGCAACTGGACATTTATTGCACTTATCAGAGATTCATATACGGCCTTACTTCCTTGATCTATATTTATATACATACATACATACATACATACATACATACATACATACATACATGCATACATGCATACATACATATATATATGTATGTATGTGTGTGTGTGTGTATATATATATAAATAACGTAGGACATGACAGAGGTATCTTCTGATTTTCAAGTTTTCTTTTGCACGTAAGTTCGCTGTGATTGAGGTGCAACACAGTGTTTGGCACTATAATCCAGTGGAGAATATTTCCTAGAAACTTCAGGCAATGTGTCAAATTAGGTTCAAGTGTTTGTAGTCACAATAGTTACGAAGTATATATTTATTTTTGGGAACAATGCCCCTCAGTACGTGCTTAGGGGAGTTATATGAGTACGCAAATTAATGGAATTATCGTGTTAATATTCACGTAACCGGCTTTTACGAAAATGTCCTCCGTGTATTCATTTAAGAAACTCTTGGTATCTCACCTAAGTTAGGTGAGTATGTACTAGGGCCCTTAAACCCTCAGTATTATTGTACAACAAAAACAGGGTTTGTTAGCAATTTGAACTGATGTTGATAGTAGAATAATTTGGTCTTTTGAAGGCCAGGTACTTGGAAGGTGCCTTATTTATGAGCATATAATTACCATTGTCAATTATCCTCCATGCCTAAGGGAGGTTGCAAAAATGTTCTTGTTCTCTTAAAAAGAAGTACCGCTTTCACCTCTTAATTTCATATGAGCAATTATGAAATATCATTCATTCAGGCAACTTGAACTGTATGTTCTCTACATTTATAGGTGACAAGCGGCTTGCCGTTGCAGCAGACTGCAGCTTCTCCTAACAAGAACTCAGTCATAGGAAATGCTCCTAGGCAGAATAATAGACATGATGCTAGTGGAAAGATGAGTAAAAGCATACTGCTTGATAGGGATTCGCCCCAAAACCCTTCTACGCTTCCTTCTGAAATGCCAATCCAGGTCAAAATTCAGGAGAAAGACAGAAGGCCACCTCGAGCATCTAATGTGCAGTTGCACAGGAAGGATACAAATGAGGCAGCAGAAGACAGGACTGGGGGCAATGATTTGCAAGGTTTTTATGCTGAGAAGCCAGAAAAGCGTACTCGAAATAAGGATAGACCTGATCGGGGTGTTTGGACTCCTCTTCGCCGTTCAGATGGATTGCATGCAAGTAACGAGTCTTTGTCCTCTTCTGCTTCACAGCATACGACTTCTCTTTTGGATACTTCAGAAGGTATGTTTATTATATTAGTAGCTCTTTAAAATTTGGTAAGATTATTGACATTCAGTGCATTTTCCTTAAACTTATCTGTTTCAGATGATTTATCGGCTCTGATTTATATGTATTCCTGCATGAGAGAAAAAACTAAATAAATGATCCATTATTGTTCCAAAATTAGGAAGGATGACAAGACCGAGGAAGTGACCTCAGGGTCACAGATTTTGATTCCTGTGTAGATTTTCTTTATCTTAAAAAGAAAAAAGAAATTGTGAAGGATCATCTATCACTGTTTTTGCTCCTCTTATTGTTTGACAAAGAGATTGTTTTTTCCTAATACATTCTTTTAGGTACTCATGGTGATACAAAGAATAATACGGTAGGTGGACGGGGTGGGGATTTTAAGAGCATCGGACGTGGTGGTCACTTGTCAGTTGAAAATGGTTAGTATGCCTATTGAACAAGAAATGTACAAATATGTATTGTTGGTGTGTATTTATCATCGTACTTGCAACTTATAATTCTAAACCAGTGGCATGGATGTGTTTTGTTAAGGTTTTTACAAACAACATAGTCGTCGTGGGCCAGTCCAGAATGGGAAGGACGCAGATGGCTCTTTCAATCTAGGGGAAGCAAAACCTTTGAAAAGAGGAAGTTTTTCTGGTCATGGTTCCCAAGAGGTTAGATTTATAATTTTACTTGGTCTAGTTTGCTCTTGATGTTTTTATTCATCTTGGCATGGATCCTGAGATATGAAAATTGCAGAAGCAGGTCTGGGTTCAAAAGTCAAGTTCTGGATCTTAGTGCTCTTCTAATTGGTAAGTACACTATTCTTCTACTTTTCTGCCTTAATAGATGTCATTTGTTTTATTATAATTAATATGTATTACAGTTTTCAATGTGTACATGTTATTGATGCATTATTCTGCCATATTAATAGGACTTCTCTTCTTCCTTTTTTATTTTGGGGCGTTGGGAGGGGGCTCTCAATAGATCTATACAGGCTCTTTAGTGGCAGGGATGAAGTAATGTTAGCACTTTCGATAAGCTATTGTAACTATGCGCCTAATCTCTCGATTTTATGAGCACTCATTGCTGCTTTAATCAGTTAACTACTAAATGTCATACAAAGATTTTTTTGTGCATATGATTTATTTGAATGCCGTACAGAGGATATTCACTTCGTTTTCTTGCTTTCTTAGATTCTCGGTCAATTATCACAATGGATTTTGCAAGTGTATTTTGCCTGGAATATACCACTTCTACCAATCGTGGAAGCAGTGTTGTGGGAATCTAGGTAAAAGCGTATCGGTATGACGTAGAGGAACTGCACATACTCAAAGTTGCAGATATTGATGTACTTACTGTTAGGCGGATCAAAGAAATATTGATCATACTTACTCATAGATGACCAAAGATAGGATGGCATAATGTTCAAGGAGAGGAGCGTTCTACACTAGAATTTGTAGTGTTGTAATTTGAAAGGCTTCTAGTTATAGAGCTATGGTTAATCTTTGAATGTTCACATATGCTGAGCGGGTTATCGTGGTATTTTAGTTTTTTTTTTTGGTTCGGATTGTAAATGCATACATGTACTCCTGTAGCCCTATGCAGGTTACAAATGTTGTACTTAAGCCTATATATGTAACTGGGTTTGTCCAAGGAAGACTGCTGAGCTTGCTTCCTTTGTAGAAGTTTGTTTTGATGGATATAGAAAGGCTTTTAGAAGAATCTGGGTCAAGTGGGGTCTAGTTGGCGGACCCTCTGGTCTCGGCTGTTACTTTACTCAGCTGTTATGTTCATTGTGGCAATAGAAATGTGTTTATGCCTTGCAGTTCTGCACCAGAGTTATATATTCTCCTGCTTTGGTTATCTGTTTTCAAATAAAAACATTCAAAATCATTCTATACTTGTATCTGGTTACATTGTTGTTTAGGTCAATGTCAGTCTTGTATGGCCATTGTCTATTAATGTGCAAAAATTTCATTAGCAAGTTCCTAGAAGAATGGAGACCTTAACAGCAATTGAACACGAAGATTTTTTATGGTGGCGGGTAGAGATGCACAAAAAGCCCGGGTCCGAAAATCTGGTCCGACTCGATCCGGTCAAAGTCCGGTCCGGGCTTAGGGCCTTGACGGGCCCTACAATTTTAGGTAAGGCCCGCCCCGGCTCGGTTAAAAGCATGGGCTTCGGTCCGGCCCGACCCGATTAAAAGCCCGAAAACCCGATTAAAAACCCGAAAACCCGGTTAAAATCTGATTATTCTAATAAATTTTATATATATTTATGAATTCACATTTACTATAAATATAAATAATACTTTAAACACATATATATTTACATATTTGTGATTAATAATATTATTTATATACATCATTGCATAAATAATGAAAGAAGATATAGTAAATACACTATATATTTGGGTAATAAAGATAAATCATATTATTCTATATAGGGGTGAGCAACGGTCAGAAACGAACCGAATCGAACCGGAACCGAAAGAATCGAGAACCGAAATATGAATATTTTAGGAAGTGAACCGGACACGTTTATAAGTAAGAATCGAACCAGAACCGAACCGTAAATTTCGGTTCGGTTCGGTTCTTAACCGAAAGAACTGAATTTATATGTTATTTCATATATATTTACTTTTTATATTATTTTATATTCTAACTTTTTAAATTTTGACTAGTTTTTATTATTTATTGAGGGTAATTTAGTAAAATAAGATTCTTATTAGTGGTGAATTATTTTGAATTTAATTATTTTCTAATATTTATGAAGAAAAATATTTATAAAAATATTCAAAACTTCATAACTATTTAAAGAAACGAGTAATACAATAAAAATCATAGTTTTCTTAAAATTTATTAAAGTATTATAAATAAGAAAACATAATACGTAATATATATACATATATTTTTATATATTTTTGTATTTATTCATTTATATACGGTTCGGTTCGGTTCGGTTCTTACGGTTCTAGTATGTTAAAACCCGAACCGAACCAAGAACCGAAATTTCTAGAAAAAAAGAACCGAATCGAACCCGTATTAGTTAAGAACCGAACCGGAACCACAATTTTTGATCAGTTCGGTTCGGTTCTCGGTTCCGAACCGGGAAATGCTCACTCCTAATTCTATACACATGTTTATTTTTTTGCCGAACTTAAATGTTTTCATAATATATTCCATGTAAACTCATACATTTTTACGATGATCTAGTTGCTAACATATGTAGTCTTCAGAATCTCTAATAAAACTCGATCCAATTTAAATTAGAAAAAACCCGGCCCGATCCGATCCAGCCCGAAAAAAGTCCGGTTAGGCCCGCCTCAAGGGTCCAAACCGGGCTTTGATATTTTCGAAAAACCCGGTCCGACCCGGTCAAATTCAAAGCCTAAAAAGCCCGGCCCGATTAAAGTCCGGACTTTTTAAGGCCCGGTCAAAACCCGGTCCGGTAGGCGTTTTGGGCATCTTTAATGATGGGAGATTAAATTGTACAATGAGAGTGAATGCCCTTGTTGGAAATATTGAGGCCTTGTTTATATGCGTTATTTAATAGATATATATTTTTTTTTATCGTTTTGACTTTGCATTTATTTCAATGTGTTTTTAGGGGTGAGCAGAAAACCGCACAAACCCCCCGCACCGCAAAACGTGGTTTTTAATTTTCGTGGTGCGGTTGCGGTTTGAATTTTTAATAAATCACGCAGTGCGGTGCGGGTTGTGGATTTAAATTTCTGAATTGTGGTTCAAATCGCACCGCAACGCAATAATTAATATATATATATAATACTTATATTTTATGATTTCATTTATTAAGTCTGATTCCATTTAACATACTAGGAGTGCTTACTTAGTGATCATCTTATTTCTGCAAGACCAATTGTTGTGTGGTGATCATCCTATTTGTGTTTTTTCAAAAATAATGAGACACATGGTACAAAGCCACCTATTAAATAGTGAACTCATTTAATTGTCTAGCCAAACTTCTACGTTAAACTTTACAATGTGGAATTTCTAATTTGTATTAGTGAAGAATATTGACGACTTTGTTATATTATTCGGAAATTTAATTAAATTTAAGTTTTGTATTTATTTAAAATTTTCGAACTTGTAATGTATAAACCGCAGTGAACCGCACTACACCGCACCACATTTTTGTGGTGTGGTTTATGCGGTTTTTGAGGGTACGCGGTGCGGTTGCGGTTTGGAAATTTGATCAAACCGCATTTACGGTTTGGTTTGCGGTTTGAGGAAAAAACCGCACCGCCCGCACCGCGCTCACCCCTATGTGTTTTGACCGGCTAATTTGAATTATTGTTTGTAAAATTTTCTTGTAGACAACTTATTTTTTAATTCATAACTAACATTTCAAAGTAAATGAGGGTATGTTGGAATAAGGTATTTTATAAATAAAAAATGCTTCAACTCATTCCTTTCGTAAGGCTAAACTTAAAATATGGGACCCGACAGAAATCTAACAAAGGAAGGAAGCATCGCGGAAGCATCGGTGCAGTTTCATGCAATTTGTCCATTATCTTCCTCTATCTAAGACTACTTAAATGATGCAGAGTTGCAATTAACCTAATATAGCAAAGAATATCAATGTAGTAAACATGTATATATTTTCTCTATTTGTGCTTGTCTCTAGACTCTAGGCGTGTGTTGATATAGAATATGAACAATATCATATTTTTATCATCACAAATACAGACACAGTCACATTCATACACTTGTGTAAATTATACATGCAGTATTCACTCCGTTCCACCCAATTGAAAACATTGATACAGAGAAGATGGCAATGTTGGGAGAGATGATGAAGCAGATAAGTTGGTGCATATCAATCCGTTGGGAGCTTCAAGGGCTGCGATTTGATGCAATTTTTAATGATGTCAAATTTGTGACAGTGGCTCTTGTATCAACTGCGCTGTCTTGTTTCATGGCAGTGAGAAGAAGATAAAAGGAGAGAACCAAACTTACTTCTTAATGATATTATCGATGTATGTAGTTTGTATGTTTGCACGAAAATACAGTATTTGTGTTTATGTTTGATCCTTTTATTCATTACGCATAGTTGCATAGGGCTTAATCTTATAAGTGACATTTACTTTAGTTTAACTTTTAGTTAAACTAGCTGTATTTTGATCAAATGAGACCATGGCAATTGTTGCAGGTTGAAACAGTCGTTGATCGTGAAGTTTAACAATATTTTATCTCATAAATTGTAATCAGAAGTCCTATTTTACCCGTTTTGACTTTAATTATTATTTCTAATACATGCATCAAGTAAAAATATAGAATTTAAACTTTAGCTTAACATAAATTTTTTTTTTTTTTAAAAATATCACTTTTGCATTACTTAATCGGTGGCTATCTAAAAAACCATTGTGTACTTCTATAATTTATAAAACTATTAATATTTTTATTCATGTTAAATGTTCGAGCCTTCCTACTTTGGGGTCCTAGTTCTGCCACTACTTAAACATCTACAGTGATGTAACATTATTAGAAAAATCAAGGTTTGTATGTTTATTGGGTAAAAATGATATATGAAATTAAATCATCGAAATTAAGTATTCACTGAAAATTTGGAAATAAAGTCGCCAATATTTGTATTTATATACAAGCTTAGAAAATGCCCAACAAATATACTAGGCTAAACTGATTCAAGAGCAAATTAAGAGATGAGTCCAATTTTAATTATTCAGACTCGGTCCACCAATAAAGAACACTAAAAGACTTAAACAACCCTCAAACACTTATTACCAAAGAAGCCCCAATATTAAACCCAGCCCAACACTACTCATAACATGTCCATTTTTTCATTCGCTGTACTTGCCAAAATTCTATACTTACTAATAATTAAAGCACGTACCCACCTGTGAATATAATTTACAAATGAATTTTTAATATGAATACATGGAATTGTAATTATATAATTTAATTATAAAATTAAAAATTTTATATTTAGGGGTCTTTTCTTTTTTAGAAGTATTTAAAATTTCCAATTTCAAATCTAGTGTTATATCATACTTGCAACATTAACATAATGCAATCATATGGATATAGATTAATAATTATAAATATAATAATTTAAACCATAGAAGAACATAAAAAAAAACTCCAAATATATATTCTAAAAATTTATTATAAAATATACTGATAAGGCACTACTCATTTGGCTGATAAATTTATGAGTGATCTATTCTATTTATATAATTCAATGTGGTGCAATACCATACATGCAATAATATCGACACAATGAAATTACATAGCAAATAGGTCTGTGTTTTCCATGGTTTTCCCAATATAGACTAAATTTCATAGATAATCATAGTTCTTACTGTGATCATCTCCAACAATCAAAATCCTTAACTATAATGTATGTATGAGACATCACCTTCAATATATATATCAAGAATATATATTTTATTACTAAATATTCACGATCACTCTAAAACAAATGAATAAGTTACCTTTTTTTTAATTATAACTAATCTACACATTTAAGATTTAACAAATATTAAATAATATCCATTTTATGCAATTTGAACTCATCAATATACGTGCTCCTCAAGCAAAATCTTTCTGTACGTAATAAAACTTTATTACAATACGTAATAAAAATTTATTGTAAGAAATATCGGACAAGACGCTGCTTGTTTTGTTGACGAATTTATGAGTGTTCTATTTATATAATTTCAAATATAGTGTAATATCATACATGCAATTAGAGTAACATAATGTAATCACATAGATTAATAATTAATTAAAAATCAACATAGTTCTTGTTATATGACAATATAAATCAAGAAGAATCTCCCAATATGTAAAAGAAATTTATTGTAAAAATACTGGAGAAGACCAGAAGGAAATGCTCCTTTGGATTGCCTTTTTATTGGAAATTCAGCAAATGATGGTGTATAAGCATTAGTTGTAGATTTGCCTCATCAGTGAAGCATAAAGCAGAAAAAACAATACACCCAAATCCCTTTTCCTTCTGAGTTCTGATTCTCTGTGTGTTACGAGGGGATATGTACTTAAAATGAAGACTGAAATGGTTATTGTATCAGTGTCAATATCCATTCTTTTACTATTGCCTCATGTTTTCTCAAGCCCCATCATTGGCAACATAAATTGGTGGTGCAATCAAACTCCACATCCTGATCAATGCAAATACCACATGAATCAAAATCCTGAACTCACTTCCTCTATTTCGAGACAACAGTTCTTGACAAAAGCTGAAGAAACAGCCTTACAACAGGTCAGTTCTGCACTGCAATTTATCAAATCATTTGAGCCAAAGGTCGCCAGCAATGCTGAAAATTCTGCATGGAGAACCTGTTTGATATATTATGATCTTGCAGTTTATAGGCTCAACAAAACTCTTGATACAACCATGGCAAGTACACCTGACGATATCCAAACATGGCTAAGTGCTGCTGCAACAAATATACGTACATGCAATGACGGATTCATTGATCTAAACTTGACTAATAATATCTACCCTCTTGTAATTTCAAACAATGTGACGGAATTGATAGACAACTGTTTGGCTGTCAACTTTGTCATTACGCAAGACAATGAAAACATCATACATGAAGCGTTATCTATGAATATCTCAAGAAATGATGCGAGCATTTCGCTACTTGTTGATTGCGTGGTTGCTCAAGATGGCTCCGGAAATTACAGAACCATTTCCGAAGCTCTGGAAGCTTCAGCTCAAAGAACACGCTTGCAATTTGTAATTCACGTGAAACAAGGGATCTATAACGAAATTGTTAATGTTACACAAAATAACATTTTCTTGATTGGTGATGGTACAGACAAGACCGTTATTACTGGAAATAGAAGGGTGGAGGATGGTTTCACTCTCTCCGATTGTGCAACATTCAGTAAGTTTATTTTAAATTTTTTTAATATACATGTTGATGTTGTTTTTCAAATTTAGTCACAAGTTCAAGTGCTCATTAAAAATATGCTCAATAGCAAATTTATATCAATTTCAGAGGTCACTGGTGACGGATTCAAGGCATTTTTAATAACCTTTGAGAACGCAGCTGGTGATATAGGCCGGGCTGTAGCAGTGGCATCCTCCTCTGATTGTTCCGTTTTCTATTACTGTGCTTTCAAAGGCTACCAAGACACTCTTTATGTCAGTTCCAATCGCCAATTCTACAGAAGATGCGAAATCTATGGCACTGTTGACTTCATTTTTGGAAATGCGGCTGCAGTCTTCCAGGACTGCACAATCTATGTCCGGAAACCCAAACCCGGAGGTGGCCTCGTAGTCACTGCCCAAAGCCGAGAACATCCATACTACAACACTGGCATCACAATACACAAATGCAGATTGATGAGAGCTCCAGAACTCAAACCTTTTCCGAAGTACAAAGCTTTTCTCGGGAGGCCGTGGAGGGACTTCGCTCGTACAGCCTATCTGCGTTCTTCAATTGGTGATTTAGTGGACCCTGCTGGGTGGATGCCATTTGCAGGAGCGCCCCCGACAAGATCTCAAACAGTGGATTACGGGGAGTTTCAAAATTATGGACCTGGTGCATCAACGGATAGGCGAGTTAAATGGAGTGGTTATCATGTTATACGTGATATCCGAACAGCTGCAGCTTATGATGTTACCAATTTAATTAATGGTAAATTATGGCTTCCGGCCACCGGAGTACCGTTTGATGCCTATGTTTGATTGTATGAAATACGAAATATGATGTATCATTATCACATTACAATTTATATATACAAGACTATATTTTTTGAATCCAATCAATGGCGGAGGCAGCGTATATTGTTGAGTATACAACAACGAAACCAAAATCCAAAGCGAATAAACAAGAATAAGAAAATAAACGACAATCACACAAGACAAAGATTTACGTGGTTCGGAAATTCGTACTCCACAAACCGCACTAATTTTGTATTGATCTCTCACAATTTGTTGTGTTATGATTTTACAATTACATGAGTATTTATAAGAGAAAAAACTAGGCTTAGATCAAAATTATAGTCCAAATCTGAAAAGTAGACTAATCCATAAATCTGAATAGTCTATTTTCATGGGTTTAATTAATAGACTCCACAAACCCATCTCACACTTGGAGTCTGGCCAATCTTCACATCACTCTTGTAAGTCTAGTAAAATCAATTCTTCAATCAATAACTCTAACTAGTGCAGCGCCTTCTCATCAATCAATTCTGAAGGCCAGTTGAAACTACACAAAACTTCAACTTTTCATATGTAACCACCTTAGTCAACATATCTGCAGGATTCATTGAACCAAGGATTTTTTTCAAGCACAAAGTACCATTGCTTATCAACTATCTTATAAAATGATATATTAGCTGAATATGCTTCGTCCTAGCATAAAACACGGGATTCTTCGCAAGATGAATAGCACTCTGACTGTCGCTATACAAAGCACTGTCCGCCTGTTTTTTACTTAACTCCTCAAGAAAATTCTTCAACCAAATCATCTCCTTGCTAGCTTCAGAGATAACCATATACTTTGCTTTTGTGGTTGAAAGAGCAACAATCTTTTGAAGTCGAGACATCCAACTAACTGCGGTGCCAGCCAAAGTGAAAATATAACCCATTGTACTTTTTCTTGTATCCAAACATCCACTCAAATCTGCATCAGAGAACCCTTCCAAGATAACATATTTCTTACTGAAACATAGTGCAACCTTGGATGTGCCTTTCAAGTAGTGAAAACAACCATTTGACTGCTTCTCAATGCTCTCTTCCTGGATTAGACATAAATCTGCTAACAACTCCCACTGAATGATAAATGTCTGGCCTTGTACACACCATAGCATACATTAAACTTCCAACTGCAGATGCATAAGGAACCTTAGCCATATCTTTCTTGCCATCATCCGTTTTAGGTGATTGCTTCTTTTTGAGATTAAAGTGACTCGCCAACGATGTACTTCTGGTCTTCACATCCTGGACACTAAATTTCTGCAACAATTTCTCAACATACTTTTTTTGAGATAATTTTTACATACCTTCATCTCTATCCCTTATAATGCTCATACCAAGTTTATGTTTTGCTGCACCCATATCCTTCATCTCAAACTCCTCAAACATCTATCTTTTTAACCTGTTGATTTCTCTCATATTTGATCTTGCTATCAACATGTCATCAACATACAACAACAATATGATATAAGATGAATCAAACTATTTAAAGTAGCAAAAATGATCCATAACACTCCTCGTGTACCCATTCTTCATTATAAAGTTGTCAAACTTCAAGTACCATTGTCTTGGTGCTTGCTTTAAACCATACAAGCTTTTTATAAGCTTGTAAACAAGGTTTTCTTTCCCAGCTACCTGAATCCCTCTGGCTGAACCATGTAGATGTCTTCCTCAAGATCACCATGTAAGAACGCGGTCTTAACATCTAGTTGCTCTAGATGTAACTCCTCTGCAACCACAATACTTAGCACAATTCTAAATGTAGTCGTCTTAACAACGGGAGAAAATATATCGGTGTAGTCAATACCTTTTTTCTGTTGATAACCCTTGACTACTAACCTTGCGTTGTATCTCTTGCTTCCATCATGTTCTTCTTTGATCCTGAACACCCACTTATTCTGTAAAGCCTTCTTTTCTGCTGGTAACTCTATTAAAGACCAAATCTCATTATTCTCAAGAGAACTCATCTCCTCATCCGTGGTTGATTTCCATTGAACTGAATCATCCACTTATACTGCCTCTGAATAACACTGAGGCTCCCCATCCTTGGTCAATAACATATAATATGCTGAAGGAGAATATCTTTGTGGTGGCCTCACACTTCTGCTAGATTTTCTTACCTCAGTCTGTGGAGTTACTGGAACCCTGTCATCAACATTCTCTGAACTCCCACTATTTCCTACAAGATCTGTTTCTGTAATATCTTCAAGCACTGCTTCCTCTTTCTCAAGTTGTTCCTTTGTAAACTCAGAATCGACTACAAGCTTATTTGTGTACACTGCATTCTCATTAAAAGTAACATCTCTACTTCTAACGACCTTCTTACTTAGTTCATCCCAAAAACGGTAACCCATATCATCTGAGCCATAACCAATGAAGATACACTTCTTTGCTTTCAGATCAAGCTTGTCCCCGTCGGAATCTTTAACACACACATAAGAAACACAACCAAAAACTCGCAAGTGTGAAAGATTAACCTCTTTTTCCTGCCACTCTTCTTTAGGAATCTTGGACCCCAAAGGACTTGAAGGTCCTCTATTTATGAGAGACGCTGATGTGCTAACTGCATCTGCCCAAAACATCTTTGGTAACCTGCATGTAATCTCATACTCTTGGCCCTTTCATTGCGCTCTGTAACACCATTCTGCTATGGTGTCTCTGGAATAGTTTTAATTATTCTAATCCCAAAATCCGCACAATAACTTTTAAACTCATCACTACTGTATTCACCACCATTATCTGACATCAAACTCTTCACCTTCAAACCGGTCTGATTTTCAACTTTAGTCTTTCACTTCTTGAAAGTAGAAAACACATCTGATTAATTTTTCAAAAAATAAACCCATACATTTCTAGTGGAATCGTCAATGAAAGTGACATAGTAGCGAGATCCGCCCAATAATGCAACTGTTGTTGGACCATATACATCTGTATGAACTGGCTCTAACTTCTTAGCCTTGGGGGCCCTCCCTGATTTTGCAAAAGTAACACTTTTCTGATTTCCAAGAATACATAGCTCACATAATCCAACTTCCACATTCTTCAACTCTGGAATCTTCCCCTTCGAAGTTAACAACTTCATACCTTTTTCACTCATACAACCAAGCCTTTGGTGCCACAAAGTTGAAGACTCAATCTCATCAGCAATTACATTTGCTTCATATCTAGATTGTTCAACTAGGCGTGAACATCGGTCGGTTTGGGCGGTTTGGAGGGTCCAAACTGAACCAAATTGAAATTAGCGGTTTCCCTAAAATCCAATCCGAAACCAAACCATTATGTGAAAAAACAAACCAAACCAAATCGTTTAAAACGGTTCGGTTCAGTTTGGTTTCGGTTTAAACCGTTTTTCCTATAAAATAAAATTAGAAATTAAATTAAACTTGAAATTGTAAATAAGAATCGAAATTTTGTACCATATTATAGAATTATATTTTCTATTATAATCATATTCAAAAAGAATATATATAAAAATAATGACTTTGAAAAATAAAAAAAGGCAAGAAGACGTACGAAAAAGATGCGACCAATTCTTATGCTTTTTTAGAATAAAAATAGTGAAAATATAACACATACATGAATATTTATTTCTTAGAATAAAATATATTATGATTAGTTCTTTTATATGTTTTAGTTTACACATATGTTGTACATAATAATTTTATTATTAATTGCACTTTACTAATATATTTAAATATTCGGTTCGGTTCGGTTATATCGGTCGGTTTGGAGGTAAAAACCGAAACCAAACCGAAAAAATTCGGTTTTTAAAATGCCAATCCGTAACCGAACCAAACCGTTAGTAAACCGTAAAATTCGGTTTGGTCGGTTTGGATTGGGCGGTTTCGGTCGGTTTGGGTAATTTATGCTCCGCCCTATGTTCAACAATGTACAATGTCCCTTTTTTCTCTCCACGAGAAACAACTAGATTCCCCTTTATAACCTTCCATTGTCCGTCTTCGAAAGTAACTCAATACCCTTCCGTATTTAACTGACCCACAAATAACAACATCTTCTTCAGGCCAGGAATGTACCTTACATCTTTCAACGACCATATAGTTCCCAAAGAGATTCTGAGATTAATATCTCCCATGCCCGCAATATCCAAAGTCTCATCATCAGCAAGATGAACTTTACCAAAATTTCCAACTCTGAAGTTTCATATTAAATCCTTGCAAGGGGTAGCATGGAATGATGCACCAGAATCCATAACCCATGATTCAACCGAACATTCAACACAAAAAATCAAAGCATCGTTATCCATCACTTCTTCAACTATGTTAGATGAATTATCCGCTTTACTCTAGGAGCCGCAGGAGCCGTACGATGATTCCTGAAGTGACCCTTCTTCTAACAATTTCAACAAACAATATCCTTGCAATCTTTGGATTGTACTATCTTCTGTGACTTCGATCTTCTACACCCCTTATTCTGCCCCTTTTTTAACTTTCTGCCTCTACTCTCAGCACTCAACAAGGAACCTGACGACTCATCTGAGTTTCTCCTATGAATATCTTCTCCAAGAATCGAATCTCGAACTTCATCAAAAGTCATCTTACCACTCCCAGATGAATTACTTATATCAGTGACAAATCTCGACCAACTGTCTGGTAATGAATATGCCAACAACAAGTCCTGTACTTCATTATCAAATTTAATATCCACCAATGCTAATCTTGCTAGGATAGAATTAAATTCGTTCACATGATCAGCAACAAAATCTCCTTCACTCAATCTCGTGGCAACTAAAAAGTGAATCAAATACACCGTATTTGAAGCAGACGGCTTCTCATACATGTTTGACAAAGCCTTAATCAAACCATAAGTTATCATTTCCTTGACGATATTGTAAGCAACATTCTTTGACAAAATCAACCTGACAACCCCCAGAGCCAGCCGGTCCAATAGCTTCTAGTCTTCCTCCTTCATTGAAGTTGATTTCTTCTCTTCCAGCGGTTCGTGTAGTTTTTTCTGATACAAATAATCCTCAATTTGTATCTTCTAAAACCCATAATCTTTGCCATCAAATTTGTCGATCTTTACCTTCCCTTTTTATGTCATCGCTCCCACTCGCCTAAAAACCTAGGCTCTTGATACCAGTTGTTGGGCTTTGCTAAGCAGGCCTAACTCCACATTAGTATGATATTGTCCGCTCTGGGCCGAGCCCGCACGGATTTATTTTTGGGTACCTCCCAAAAGGCCTCATACTAATAAAATTATCTGGCTGCTTATATACTAGTATTCTGCCCCTCCCACAAATGATGTGGGACAACTCCTAACAATCTCCCCCTTCACACATCGGGCTCGACACCTATCGGATCTGCCTTTTGATTGTGTGATTTGGCTCCCCCTTGACCCATACTAGAAATCCTTCTGGCTATTTGCCTCCACCTTGGCCCATACTGGAAGGTCCACCTGCCTTTTCCTTGCGCCTATACTGGGTTAGCCCATCTGCCTTTTCCTAGGCCCATCTGGAAGCCATGAGATTTTTCTGGATTGTTATAACTTGAAGCTCTGATACTAGTTGTTGAGTATATAACAATGAAAGCAAAACCCAAAGCGAATAAATATGAACAAGAAAATAAACGAAAATCACACTAGACAAAGATTTACGTGGTTCGGAAATTTCTACTCCACAAGCTGCACTAATTTTGTAATGATCTCTCACAATTTGTTGTGTTATGATTTTACAGTTACATGAGTATTTATAAGAGAAGAAACTAGGCTTAGATCAAAATTATAGTCCAAATCTGAAAAGTAAACTAATCCATAAACTAATCTGAATCTGAATAGTCTATTTTCATGGGCTTAATATATAGACTCCACAAACCCAACATATATTACTCAAGCAGTAGTGAATATGGGTTCCGTGTAGGACAATATTAAAAAAGGCTATGTTCTTCTCTGCCTTTTGGCTAAGTTTAACATATTAAAATCGAAAAAAAGAAGGAAGAGGAAGGTTTAGAGGTGAAGGTGAAGTACTTTTAAAATTGGCGGGGGCACATGCACCTGGATGCCCCTTGCTGGTTGTAGAATAAAATATATACAAACACCATGATACTACATAATACATTTTTGTTTATTTACCGAAATGAATACATAAACTAGAAGTGATAAAACTAAATTATGTACATGTAAAATATTTAAACAAATTTATCACTTAACGTGGTATCCAAAAATCAAGAGTCCAAGTGACTACCAGATTTAGCTCCATTTCTTTCTTAATAAAAACTAAACCTCTAGACGTATTCTTACTGCAACAACTGACACGTCTATTAAAATAAATAAACAAAATATAAATTTTAGATTAAATATCAACAATCTCCCTCTTAATCTAAAACTATTCCACTCGATCAATGACACTATGTTTCGTTGTTTATATGACAAGATTATTTTGTCCATTTGGCAAGTTTTTTTTCTTATCCATCTGACGAGATTATTTTTCCCATTTGACAACTTCTTCATCAGCCCGTATGGCTTCCATCTAAGCTCGTCTGGCTTTCAATTTCACACTTCAACTTAGTCCGTATGACTTTCAACTTAACCCGTCTGACCTTTTATTTTCCGGTCTGGCACATTGTTTCTTTTCCCATAATCCATAACCTCAATCTTCGTTGGCATTACCATAGCTACCTCACATGTATATGCCAACACCAGGTTGTGGTTGTTCACCGGTTGTTTTTCGGACTACTCCCGAACTGACTTTCAACTGGACCATAAGCAACTCGATTTCCGTAAGATCCCTCAGCTCCATCATATCTCTCATTTTCCTATCTGGCACCACTTGTAGGTTGACATGTGTGTACCGCTGCACCACTTGAGTCACCTACCTGCCGATGTACCAATATAAGAGCTACCTGAAGCACACCAAGAAGTATTTCTATAACCCATATTAAGGTATCATGAGAATGACTCACTGACGTATGCATTGGAAACCCATGGAGGACCACTGGTTTAACCAACATAGATACATTAAGATTTCGAGATTCAACATCAGCATGCCCCCATTAAGAACCATAAGCCCTAATACCAAGTGTTGTAACACAAGTGAAACATGATTTAAAAGAGTATGTGAATGTATATTGTAACACACCTGCGAACAAGACCTATATATATACCTTTATTCCATGGAGAACCATCTTATATGGAAAACTGTGGAGAACCATTGATTTTATTATAGAATCTCATCACAAATTGTAAAATTTTATTTCAAAAATATAGAGTTCGATGCTAATCTAGAATAATAATTATATTTGAATATAATAAAAAATTTAACAATTAAAATTTGATAAAAGTACTTGATTTTAGATTTTATTCTATAGTGGAATAATTTTTAATAAGTGTGATTCCACTGTGATTCTACTGTAGAACCAATTTAAACTTTTTCATTAACTTTATTATTTTTTTAAATAAAAAAATTGGGAAACTTTCGATTTTTAACTTGATAATTAAAATCTATAAATATATATGATGGAAAATAAAGTAAATTATATATTTTACATTTTTTAAATAATATTTCTCCACGATTCTCTATATAAGAGGGTTCTCCATGGAGTGCTAGTTTATATATATATATATATATATATATATATAGAGAGAGAGAGAGAGAGAGAGAGAGAGAGAGAGAGAGAGAGATAGAAAGTTAGACTCAAATGAGAACTAGTTCCCCGAAGAACTATTATGTTCTGTAATTATGTTTTATGTGTTCTGCAATTTTTTTTCACTCTTTTTTCTTGAGTTGCATAAAAAATTCTCATAAATATATATTAGTTTTACATAACACGTCAAAATTTTAATAAATATTATCATGATTACTATAAAACACTAAATATAGAATTATAGTATGTTCTGTGATTTGTGCATAACATATGTATATGTTCTGTATAAAAATTCTCATATTTTTTTTATCTATATACAAATTTTTGTTTTCATTAACATAACATATGCATTTTGAATAAGAGATACAAAAAAAAATGAAGTGTTCTCAGGTGTTCTCCAATTAAGGTGTTCTCCACGGAACCCAACATATATATATATATATATATGTATATATATATATATATATTTAAATGCTAGCCTATAACCCGTGCGATGCACGAATTGCTTGCAACACTCGAATAATTTTTAATAATATATTTTATCTTAAAATTATTAATATATTATTATAGATTTTCAATAGTTGAAAATTAAATTGAAGAACATAATAAATTATAATAATATATGTTTTATGATAATTTAAGACTTGACTGAAAATAAATAACGTAATATATAATATGTTGTTCTTGTGAACCTGTAGAAATTGTTAAAAATAAACAATATAAAAGTTTAAATATAATACGCTGTTGACGAATTCGAACTCTGAACCTATGAGAGGAGTTTAAATATTAATATAAATATTATTTTATTATTACATCTAACGGTTCTCATCTATCCGTCTTGAGATCTGACGGTTGTTATTTACCGTACAAAACAACTGTACCAAACAACCGACCAACTATCAAATAGAGGGTGTTCTACTTATAATAATATAGTATAGATAGTATAGATATATAAGGACAGATTGAGCAAAATTCCTTTTGTATTGCATTAAGCATAAGAAACTACATTGTGTTGTTGTATTCTCTTATTGAACGCGTACATATCATATTTAAATAGATAAAATAGCTACAATGTGTTTGCTACTATGTACGAACAATCCGCTACTTTATCTCCACCAACCTAACTTATCTCCACCACTACCTAGCAGCCCTAGTGAAAATTTTACTGTAGAAATTATTAAACTACAACCATGGAACAGAGCAGTACTGTTAGTTAACAGAGTTGCTGCTGTCCTTCACATATCTAGATTTTTATTTGGGTATGCACTTGCAAGGTTACTTGGAATTGATATATTTTTTTAAATAACTATATCTATTGTGTTTGGCATGCAGGTACTACTCTCTGGCTGTAATATCCCGTAATTTTTAGAATTCGATTAATAATTGAATAAAAGAAAAAAGTATTAAATTTAGATAATGATTAGAATTTAAAATTGAATTAGATTTATGGACTTAAAATTTGGATCAGATTCTAATATGGATAACTTGTATGTTAAGATATAAGGTTTTGTATCGTTATAAATACATCAAATTCGTCTTCCTCACTTTTATTCATAAAATTCGTAGGGCTCTTCTCAGCATAAATCAGCAGCCTTGTAAAATTCGTAGAAATTCATCGTAAGTCAGATTTTGTTGATCTTAGACTTTTCGGAAAGGTCTTTTCATTTTCTACAACTTTTGTGTTTAGTGTTTTTCAATAAAATATCATTTAGAGGGTCAAAAAGGATAAATAAATATCTGATCAGAATTGGAATCACGGAGAAGATCGAGATTGTAGATGTGTCGTATTTGATGGGTTGCTAAGGATTGTATGTGTGATCTAATGTGAATTATATGTTTTCGTGATTGAGGCAAGTAACTTTCCGTTGCTTCATATTATTTATTTGCCTACATGTTTTGTAAGTAACTACTCGTTGCTTCGTATTACTTATTTGCTTACGTGTTCGGTAAGTGAATATCTGTTACTCCTTATTATTGTGTGACATTTGTTTAATTAGATTTTCTGAATATTTATGTAACTGTTTGTTGCTTCGTATATATTATATAACGTGTCATATTTTGTGTGATTAATAAGATGACAAATTTTTAGAAATCCCCAGTCTTAGTCATGTATAAGAATTAGAACCCGATCACTGGGTAGTGTGATACATAGAACTTAGAACTAGTTTGCGCACATTTCAGAACACATCGATACCTTGTCAAGCTTCGGCTGCACTTGACGAGCGACGTAAACTAGCCCCCCATGGAATAAGAATTAGAACCCGGTCACTTGGGAAGTGTGGCATAAAGTATAAGATGCCGATCACTGGCAAAGTGTGGCATAAGGTGTGATTTAGGACTGTGGGAATAAAGATAAGAATTTGTTATCAAGATTTATTGATTGATTAAGGATTGTGATGATGTGGATTATAAAATATGATTTGTAATTCGTTTTAATCCTTGCCATAGAAAATTTATTATGTGATCTTTGTTATCGAATATTTATACAATCCTATATGATAGATGTTACGTGTTATGTGTCCAAATTGTGTTTTTGAAAAAAATAAAAGATATTATTTTGAGCAAATGGTAGTTGCTTGCTGGACTTCGCATCTCATTCTTTTAATATTTCAGGTTCGATCTAAGATTCGAGTTGGTTAGCATTGGAGTTTGAGGACTTAATTTTGGAGTAGATTGACTTTTGGACTTCCGTTAGCTGCGCTTTTGTAATAGTCACGATTGTAATAGAATTTTGGATTAGTAATTAAATTTTGTACTAGTTTCATTTAGATTTAATAGTCCGGAAGTGCGGGTTGTTACAGTTGGTATCAAGAGCAGGCTATCTTTCAGAGTGTATTAGGCATGGGACTAGTACATTCTCTAGGATGCGTTCCTGTGGACCATATTTTGAACTTTGGCAGATCAGGGGGTAGATGTGTCACGAACTTTAGGATTGTTGTGAATTTGGAGACCAAATTCTTTTTAAGGAGGGTAGTATGTAATTTCCCGTAATTTTTAGAATTTGATTAATAATAAAATAATAGAAAAAAGTATTAAAATTAGATAATGACTTGGATTTAAAATTGAATAAGATTTATGTACCTAAAAATTTGGATCAGATTATTAGATGGATAACTTGTAGGTTAAGATATAGGGTTTTGTATCGTTATAAATACATCAAATTCGTCTTCCTTGTTTTTATTTATAAAATTCGTAGGGCTCTTCTCTGCATAAATCAGCAGCCTTGTAAAATTCGTAGAAAATTTATCGTAAGTCAGATTTTGTTGATTCTGGACTTTTCAGAAAGGTCTTTTCGTTCTCTACAACTTTTGTGTTTCATGTAAGAAAATATCATTTAGAAGGTCAAAAAGGATAAAAAAGAATCTGATCAGAATTGGAATCGCGGAGAAGATCGAGACTTTAGATGTGTCGTATTTGATGGGTTGCTAAGGATTGTTTGTGTGATCTAATGCGAATTATATGTTTTCGTGATTGATTCATATAACTTTCCATTGCTCCGTATGATTTATTTGCCTACATGTTTTGTAAGTAACTACTCGTTGCTTTGTATTACTTATTTGCTTACGTGTTTGGTAAGTGAATATCTGTTACTCCTTATTATTGGGTGATATTTGCTTAATTAGATGTTCTGAATATGTATGTAACTGTTTGTTGCTCCGTATATATTGTATAATGAGCCATATTATGTGTGATTGATAAGATGATAAATTTTCGGAAATCCCCATTCTTATTCATGTATAAGAATTAGAACTCGATCACTGGGTAGTGTGAAACATGGAACTAAGAACTAGTTTGCGCACATTCTGAACACATCGATACCTTGTCAAGCTTCGGTTGCACTTGACGAGGGACGTAAACTAGCCCCCCATCGAATAAGAATTAGAACCCGATCACTTGGGAAGTGTGGCATAAAGTATAAGATGCTGATCACTGGAAAAATATGGCATAAGGTGTGATTTAGGACTGTGGGACTAAAGATAAGAATTTGTTATTAAGATTTATTGATTGATTAAGAATTGTGATGATGTGGATTATAGAATAAGTTGTGTAATTCGTTTTGATCCTTGTCATAGAAAATATATTATATGATCTTTGTTATCGAATATTTATGCAATCATATATGATAGATATTACGTGTTATGTGTCCAAATTGTGTTTTTGAAAAAAATAAAAGATTTTCAGCCGTCAAACGGTAGTTGCTTGCTGGCTTCGCAGCTCATTCGTTTAATATTTCAGGTTCGATCTAAGATTCGAGTTGGTTAGAATTGGAGTTCGAGGACTTAGTTTTGGAGTAGATTGACTTTTGGACTTCCGTTAGCTGCGCTTTTGTAATAGTCACCATTATAATAGAATTTTGGATTAGTAATTAAATTTTGTACTAGTTACAGCTTAGATTTAATAGTCCAGAAGTGCGGGCTGTTACACTGGCTTTCAACGTGTGCCACTCAATCTTAGGCACGTTCTATCCTCAGTCAGATGCAGGATTTAAAAATTATCTTTAATTTTAAGGGAAGAACTTATGTTGTGTGTTTGATAGTCAGAATTCAGTACTTGTTACTTGGATGTTCTACAAAAACACGATGTGTCACATACATGATTATATATTCATACAAACAAACCCCAATACATTTAAGATATTATGTGTTTGGATAACAAAGTACAGATTCTAAGATACTAAGTTTTTGATAATAAAATGTATTGCAAAAATATTAGTAAGATAATGAATTTCAAAAACATTAGCTTTTAAACTTTCTATTTAAGTTTTTGAAATATTAAGGGAAGAAAATTAAAAACAATATTGATTCTTGATTCCCACATTTCGTAAACCAGACGTTAGGTATAGGAATCATTTTCATTCCAAAATTTAACCAAACACATGGAATAGGGAATGATATCACAAACTTATACCCCTTAAACCCATTCCTCGTTTAAAACTCATACTTTTAATTGAACCAAACGACGTAGGAGTATCAAGTGGACCCTTGCAGGATGTATAAGAGCATCTCAAACAGTCTCTTAGTAAGCTCTTAAATATAATATAAAATATTATATTCTTATTAAATTAGGATATTGTTAAGAAATTCAACTCCAACAATACTTTTTATATCCACTCTTTATTTATATTTATACATATTTAAACATAAAAGGGGGACAAAAGTGAGGTAAGAGTTGGAGAAAATGAATACTTTATTAATAAGTAAAAGTTAAGATTCATGTAGTAGCTCTTAACTTTGAGGAGAGAGAGTAGACTATTAGAGCATATGCACCCGTTAAGGGTATCAATTCATCAATTCAATCAACGGAGTTAGTTACTATTCACGCTAAAATAACTTTTTTTTAGTTTTTATACACCGGCAAAACTCCATCAATTCATCAATTACTATTCATCAAATAAATTATATATATCCAATAATAATACGATAAATATGGATAATCTAAAAGTACTATAAAAAGTCGAGGTTTCGTTACCGCCAACAACATTAATTATAATAACTAAAAGTATATTATTAATAAAAATATAAATTTCGAATTATTTCAATTATATATTAATATATAATATTTATATTATCAATTTCAAGATTTTAAATAAATTTTAAATCTAAATAATATTAAATTAATAAATATATAAGAACCGTGTTTTGCAGGAGATTAGAGATGGTAATTCATAAAAGTCATGAAAATTTGATACATTTATGCGGGTTCCACCAATTGATGGCCATTAACAACTCCATCAAAAATCAATGGTTTGGTTGATGAATTGATGGATCATCAATTTTTGATGGAGTAAAAATGGAACCAGTGCATGCTACTTTTGTAAACTAGGATTGATAATGCTGATGAATTAATGTATTACTCCCTTTGGTGCATATGCTCTTAATATTTAAAAGAGACTTAAATTTATGGAAGACTCTTTATTTTTGAAATTAAGAGCCTATACAGAGAGCTTATTGGAGATGTTATAAAAGCATCTCTAATGGGGTTGGCTAAAATGATATAAAAAACTGATTATCTAAAATTTATTGAATCTGTAAAAGATTGTATTTCACCGTAGATGGCTATAATTATTGGCTATATTTTAAAAATAGCATGTTAATATTAATTTAAGTTATTATAAATAGAATATTTGATTTCAATATGGTAATATATGACGTGGAGTTATGTTACAAGTCTGTAGTGGTTCAACAAATTTGGCCAATACGATGAGCTTGGATAAAATTTGAACTAAGAGGAATGTATTATTGGAGAGAAATTTATTTTTACACAATCTCTTTAATTATATATATGGTATGCCACCTAGATTTTTAGCTCAGGGCTTTTGAGCATTAGAGATGCTCTAAGTCAGTTTAATAACAAAAGCGTTAGCTATCATTTGAAAAATATTTGAAATCTCCAAAAAAATTTAGACTATATAATAATTTCTATATGTTAATTTTGTTAAGAAATAACAATCAGATGCTTTTGGCAGATTTTGGACTTTGGAGGCATCAATATGGTTAACGTTTATTTACATAGATCATGTGTAAAGTTCCTTCTGGGAAATATACATGATAACTCCTGGTGGCGGGGCTGCTCCCTCGATGTCATTCCTGGATCCTTCACCGCGGTGGTGTAGCTATCATGGGGTTCCTACAAAACAACATCGAAGGGGGGTTTGGGTCTCGCGACTCCTCCGGTGTGAGAGTAAGAACTCGCTTTTGGGGAAGATGAAGGTAGATATGAATGAAAGGTGGCTGTATGTGTATATGAGTGTAAGAGAGTGATTAACCCCAAAACCTTACCTTCTTGGGCTATTTATAGCCCAAGGTTAGGGTTTTGGGGTTGGTACCTTTGAATCGTAGTCATTGATTCTAGAAGAGGAGGACACCCGGATGGGGTGGATGCCTTACACGTGTCAGGATGGGAGTGGTTGAGGAATGTTCTGGGGATCTCCTGGCACGTGCCCTGATCGTGCTCATGATTGATGAATGACAGTTGTCCCTAACACGCGCTTGGGCATGTGCCTCACGTGCTAGGACTTCCCAAGGTTGGGCTACCAGGACTAGATTAATCTGGAATAGTTATGTACGGGTCTGGATGGAG
The DNA here is from genome assembly GCF_009905375.1 of Apium graveolens. Taxonomy (NCBI): domain Eukaryota; kingdom Viridiplantae; phylum Streptophyta; class Magnoliopsida; order Apiales; family Apiaceae; genus Apium; species Apium graveolens. The sequence continues at coordinate 138,878,345 of NC_133647.1, forward strand.
CTGGGTGTCCGGACCTGGTTCTTCTAGGAGCTATATATACTATCATGTGCCCCTACTCCCTTATGCATATTTTCTGGATGGGAGAGTAAGGTTGTATTGTTTGTAAGTTGTTGATTGTAAGGTAAATTTGAGCTTTTCTTACCTCCCAATCTGTATTATGATGAGTGCAGCCAATCAGGACTAAGGTTGGGTGTATTTAGAAGAATTTGAGATTTTCTTGCCCATCAGTCCAGATTGTGTTGAGTGTAGCCAATTAGGACTAAGGTTGGGTGCTTTTAGAAGTTTTTGAGCTTTTCTTGCGTCCCAGTCCGGATTGTGTTGAGTGAGGCCAATTATGACTGTGGTTGGATGTATTTAGAAGAATTTGAACTTTTCTTGCCCCCCAGTCCGGATTGGCTGGATTGTGATGAGTGCAGTCAATCAGGACTAAGGTTGAGTGTTTTTAGAAGAATTTGAGCTTTTACTGCCCCCAGTCCGGATTGTGATGAGTGCAGCCAATCAAGACTAAGGTTGGATGTCTTTAGAAGAATTTGAGCTTTTCTTGCCCCTCAGTCCGGATTGTGTTGAGTGTAGCCAATCAGGACTAAGGTTGGGTGCCTTTAGAAGTTTTTGAGCTTTTCTTGCCTCCCAGTCTGAATTGTGTTTAGTTAGGCTAATTAGGACTATGGTTGGATGTATTTAGAAGAATTTGAGCTATAGGGTCCCTTGGATCGAGACTAAATTGTTCCCGAACCCATAGAGTGGGTCTTCTCGACAATCATTTGAGCGGACGCTCCCTAGCTGCATTCGATCCAAAGTATGCTTGAAGAGAATATTCACTAAGGAGCCATTATCTATCAGCATTCTCCTTGCTTCATTGTTAAAAATATCCACAGTGATAACTAATGCTTCATCGTGGTTAGGATTGATTCCTTCATAGTCCTTATTGCTGAAAGATATAACCATCTCTAGGAGTGATTGTATTGAGAGTACTTCTTCGCCAAAGTCCGGGCTCCGTAGTGGGGAGTGGGAGCCTCCTAGTACCACATTCACTATATTATTTCCTTTCTTTGTCCCTTCCCCTCTTTGGTTGCAGTCCCAGACTAGGTACTTGTTCAGGTTCCCTTTCTTTACTTGCTCTTCAATGAAGTACTTAAGTGATAGGCAATTCTCAGTCTTGTGGCCATGTGTTTCATGATAGTCGTTTTGTGTATTGCAAGGCCTGCTTTCCGGAGGAGTTTGCATTGGTTTCTTGGGGGGGGGGTAATAAAATGACTTGTCTTTTATCTCCTTCAAGATTTCCTCCCGGGACCTGTTTAGGGGAGTCCAGTCCTGCTCCTGCTTCGGCTTCCGGGACTGCTTGGTCGGTCCTGGATTGCTTTTGTACTCTGCCCTAGGACCGAGCCTTTGGAAAATTGAAGTAGTTTGTCTGTCTTGGTTCCCCTGGCTTTGTTTGAATTTTTTTTCCTGATGGTAACCCCCTTTCGGCCGGTCATCAGAATTCTTGCTCCTAGATCCCCCATTCCGGGTCATCCTCATAGCTTGGAGTACATCAGTTTCTTTAATAAATCTAGCAGCCATGTAGTAGGTTGCCGCAAGACTCTGGGACTCCTTGTTAATCAGTTCTACTATGTATCTTTCATTGTGCTTCGGGTCTAAGTTTCTTCTAAAGATGCTCAGAGCCTCGCGCTCATCCAAGTTCGAGATCTTGTTGATTGCTTCCTGGAACCGTCGCATATAGGCTGAGAGGGACTCATTGTCATGCTGTCGGATGGTTTCCAGGTGACACATATGCATCTCATATGTCTTGTTTGCTCAAAACCTCCCAAGGAAGGCTGCGCGGAACTCATTCCAACTATGGATGCTTCAAGAGGGGATCCTGATGAACCATCTTTGGGCCCCTCCCTTGAGAGTTGATGCAAAGCACCTGGACTTTGTCAAATTATTATAGTAGTATATCTGTGCAATCTGCTCAAAGTAATTCAAGTGTTCTTCTGGATCTCTCAGTGTTAAGTGGCATTTATTTTCACTTAGAACGTCTTATAAAGGCTTGAATTGGTGTTTTGTAATCAAGTTATTTGTGTTTTTGATGTGTTTTGTAGTGTTTTTGTATTTCAGGCATAGTTGGATGAATCAGGAGGTTTAGCATTGCAATGATGCTAAAATAGTGTTAGGAAGGTGTTTTGGATAAAATCTTGAGGATCGCCATCTCAAGCCAGCCAGAAAAGCAAGTAGAAGAATTTTCTCCAGAAGGTCAGTGCGCCCGCGCTGATGAAGCGAGCGGTCGCGCTAGGTCGAGATCACAAAATCCTGTTTCTACTATAATTTTGATCTGCTGGACTTCTCTTCTGATTGGGCTGCTATTTAAAGACAACTTAAGACGTTTTTAACAAGAGAGCTTAAGGAGAAGACATCAAGAAGACCTATAGCATAATTTAACGAAGGCGAAGAAGATCTAGTTTATTCTCGTGATTCTTTGTTTTAAGTTGTAATTTTGGATGCTCATTTCTTATTTTGTTGAACCTAATACTCTTGTTTAACGTACTTTACTTATTATTAATTTTTATAAAGACCTAGTTTATTATACCATGCTTTCATCGAGACCCATGGTGATGATGAGTTCGGTTATGGGCTAATCATTATCGTGGGTTTCTAACGGATTTACTTATGAATTTCTTTAGTTAATTATTTTGATACCTTAGTGTGTGTGATTGTATGATGTTCTAGTATTGGTTGTGCTTATTCGTCTTATGAGCGTCACAAACTTATAAGATAGTGTGTTAATCTCTAATGAAGCGACAGTGAATTTAGAGGTTTAGAACTTGCCATGCTAGCATAGGTTCATGTATTTGTTATGCATGATTCGTAGGTAATTTTAAACATCTTACTTGCCCTATGTAATCATTATAGATAACTTGCACATTAAACCGTTATGTTGTCAAATTCTATAGATATATAGGGTCTCAATATAATTGGTGTGTATTCAGCTTCTATCTCTTTTGTGGATGTCTAGTAGTAGGGTATTCGTACAATGAAAGTTGGCGTTTACTAGTTTTGTGTTATCTGATTAGTGTCATCACCATTGCATGCTAAGGTTAAGAACAAAAAGGCTATTGAATGAAGTATTTAATGAAGTTATAATCCCATGTTTGTGTTATATAAGTTAATCAACCTTAATTCTCTTAGTAATATTAATTAGTATAATCTCTTAGTTAATCATAGTTATAAACACACTCAATTTATTATCATCTTAGCATTGAATAATAACCATACCATCGTTGCATAAGTACATTGATTGAAATTAACTTAAAAGTGTCTCTGTGTGAACGAACTAGAATTAATTCTATATTACTTGCGATCACGTATACTTGCGTGAATATTAGCGCGTGTATTCGTCCTAACAAGTTTTTAGCGCCGTTATCGGGGACTCATGGTTATTTTTAGTTTATGTGCTTGACATCAGTGGTCGTTTAAGTTTATTGCTCGGATATTTTACTTACTTGTTTGTTTGTTGCTTTTTTAGGTACTCTAGAGAGCGTGTATGCTAACGCATTCTCAACTTCGAAAGAGAACACTGGAAAAAGAAGAGGAGAAAGTTGAAGAAGAAATCTTAGTTGAGAAAGAAGAAGAAGCTCTTGTTGCAATGGGTGAACCAGAAGCGAATATAAAGGCTTTGATGTATTATTCTCATCCAAAGATCAATGATATTCAGTCTAGCATTGTCAGAGCAGCCATCACGGCTAACACTTTTGAAATCAAGGCTAGCACGATTTAGATGGTGCAGAACTCGGTTCAGTTTGGGGGTTCTCCGACTGAAGATCCCAACATGCACATCAGGGATTTCATCGAGATCTGCGACACTTTTTAATTCAACAATGTGTCTGAAGATGCTATTAAGTTGAGGCTTTTCCCATTTTCTCTGAGGGATAAATCTAAGTGCTAGTTGCATTCTCTACCACCAGGTTCTATCACCAAATGGGAAGA